>NC_054373.1:139698652-139828652 GCF_017654675.1 Xenopus laevis | reverse complement strand
GGAAATTTTGTCGTATGGGGCCCTGTGATCTCTGGCGGCAGTCCTGATTGCACGGTTGAGGGTTGGCAGTTTTTTTGAAACAGCAATCTCAGTGATATTCCCCTGGGGGTAATCTGCATCTGTCTGGTTTTGGCAACCCTAAACTTTTTCTTCTTCTACAGCAAAATTACCTGGTTTATTTATGAGACTGGTCCCCATAGGTACAAATAGTAAAGCTTTTTTTTGTAGCTACTGCAATGA
This sequence comes from Xenopus laevis, assembly GCF_017654675.1. Taxonomy (NCBI): domain Eukaryota; kingdom Metazoa; phylum Chordata; class Amphibia; order Anura; family Pipidae; genus Xenopus; species Xenopus laevis. The sequence goes on along the minus strand of NC_054373.1, from coordinate 139,828,412 downwards.
AAATTATGTTAATATATAATTACACTATCTCAAAATATCTAATAATGTCAGTTTATATTAAAATAAATAAATATGGGTGGGAGGTGCACATATTCCCTTAGTGAAAGAAACATGCCATGGGCACAGTGAAGACGTGAGACGTACATACTAACAAGAACTGCCAGGTGCCAACCCTACAAGAGAATCAAATATTTCTTTATATCCTTGTCTTGTCTGCTGCTCTTCATGTCTCTTTGTCTAATTTTACTTCTAAACTGTAAACCTTTGTCTACCTAGTTGAACCATGCTAAATTGTCTATTGTGTGTACTCGCCTGCAGCTATTTGCCCACTCAGAACCAATAATATGTGATTTATGCACAGGCAGAAATCTGTTGTACACCATCAGGTTACCTAATTTACCCTGAAATATCATAATGTTGAAAATTGCATATTAATGGCCGCAGGGATTTGCCTGCTAGAAGCAAACCAGGTGCTGCATTTAATGCTTCACTGCCAGAAATCCCTTGTCACACGAATGTTACATTTCTACATTAAAGCACTAGATGGCACTATTCTCCTGCAAAACATTCTATACACTACTCTGTTCACTTTTGATAAATAAATACACAAAGGTGGCATGCTTTTGCAATTAAGCATTCAGTTTTACTTGAGAATGGCAACAAAAGAAAAGGTTATATATGTAAAAGTATGCAGTTTTACATAAATGCATAACAATGTGTATAATTCATTTAGCAAGAAAAAAAGAAAAAAGAGAAAAAAAGACCAGAAAGGAATACTCTAGGGTAGTGATTCCCAACCAGTGGCTCAGCTGCAACATGTTTCTCACCAACCCTTATGCTGTTACAAACAGTGGCCTCAAAGTAGGTGGTTAGTTTTTAATTCTAGGCTTGGAGACAAGTTTTGGTTGCATGAAAAACAGATGTACAGCCAAACAGAGTCTCTTTTAGACTGCCAGCCCACATAGAAGCTGCCAAATAGCCAATAAGAACCCTTATTTGGTACCTCCTGGAACTTTTTTCATGCTTGTGTTGCGCCTCAACTCTTTTTACAATTGAAAGTGGCTCACGGGTTGGTTGGTTGGTTGGTTGGGTTCCCCTAATCTAGGGCAAGTGAGAATTACTCTACTCTATTACTTAACCAGGAGAATGAAAATAAAGGCTCAGAACTACTGATTTATTTTTCAAAAGCTTTCTATACAAACCCATGGCTCAAGTCATGCCTTACTTCAGAGTTTCTCAAAATATCTTAGCTGTGACCCACTAACAATACATACAGTTGTGCAATCCCCACCTCAGATTAACTCTATGGGACAAGAGTGACTATTTGCAAATGACCTGCATTTATAGGGCACACATACACATTCCACCTATTAATCATGGGATATGTAACCTGCTCCCTCCAGAATTTTTTTTTAGCTACTACTGACAGCTACAGCCTTTATCTCATCTGATTATAATATGTAATGGTTAGTTAAATATATTAGTGTTAGAAAATATTGACATTATTCTTTTTCTAGTTACATATTTCCTTCCAACCTCCTTCCAGATGAAGAATCCTTGTGGTGGATAGTAGATAATTAAGCATGGTCAGTGGTGCTTATATATATATATTTCTAATGATTTACTTTTTAATTCATGTATGTTTCTGGGTTGTTGTTTTAAACTATTTTGCATACGTATTTACTGGTAACATGCAGCAAGAGCGAAAGAAACCATCGTTTATAGGGTTGAAGTCTGAGAAGATTAGAAAAGCTAAACAGATACTACAATCATATGCTTTCATTTGTTTTTTAATCCCTCTTCTTGTCTTGCATAAACATATCATCTGGCTGCCATGTTGTTATAAAAGAAGAAAAATAATATAGTGTCAGTTAGCCACTGATAAAAGATGAGGGCAACTGACCACTGGGTTGGAGCAAATTTACTAAAGGTCTGAATTTTTCTGGTTTTCACTACAAATGGTGCCTTTCCTGCAGGTTCAATTTTTTTCCACATTAAAGAAAGTCCACAAACGTACAAACTTTGCCATTTTTTCCTGGTGTCAAAATTACAGTATTGACTATAGATTATTGGTTCTCTCTACAAAATGCTTCACTGGGTCTGATATGTTAAAAACCACTATAACCTATGGTCAAGATCCAGGTTTAAAAAAATGTATCAGTGAACAAAACAAAGTGAAAAATCTTGACTTCTTACTATTGGGATGACTATGGGAACCTTTGCAAGAAATGTTTTTGCATGCATTTTCAAGCAAGAAAATGGTCATCAATAACAGTAAGTGGCCAAAACTCTATTTTCACATAGAAAAATGGGTTTAAAAAGGTAATTTTATTTGATAAGAAGTGCTCAATTAGATGAGTCAGAGAGGAATCACACTATGACATAAGCATTATGCCATAACAGTTAAGTATTAGTTATACAGTATATTACCATGTAATTATATACCCAAGTTCAATGATAGGGCTTTGTGGAACATACATTTTAACTATTGTTTTAATCATAAGAAATTATGTTTTTTTTTAATTATTTGTTGAGCTAGAGAGCAAATGGGGGAATTAAAGCTCTTCTATGTTTTGTTCTTGTGTGGTAGGAAATTAGATTCCCAGTGCACAGATAATCCTTCTGCTTAATGGATTTCTTCATAGCTGTGCACTGGTGATCAAATTATCTCACACACAAGTACCAAACAAGGAGTAGCTTTCATTTCCCCTTTTGCCCTGTTTAGGACAAGACATAACAAATACATAGATTTTTCATGATTAAAACAATAGACAAACTCCCATATGAAATAAAAGGAACTATTCTAAGTTTGCCCTAGAGCAGTTACCCACAGCAACCAAACAGCAGGTAGAATTTACTGGTCACCTGTTTAAAAGCAAACATCTTATTGGTTGCTATGGGTTACTGCTCCTGGGCAAACTTAGCACCTTTTATTTCATATGGGGGTAAGTTTGCCCAGGAACAGTAACCTATAACAACCAATAGGATCTTTGCTTTTAAACAGGTAACCAGTAAATTCTACCTTCTGATTGGTTTCTATGGGTTACCGCTCTTGGGCAAACTTGGTGCCTTTTACTACATAACCCCCAAAACATATTATATTTGGTGCAAACCCTATTCATTGAACACATGTGGAGCAAGTGTCTCTTTAAGTCATGGCTTACGTATTACAAAAACTGGGACCAGTTACATGTTGTAGAGATTATGTCTAGATAGAGACCCATAAGCAGGCCCATACATATGAAGGTTTTTTTTTTTATAGAATTGCATTAGATGTATTAGTATGATGTTGAGATGGATATTCTAAGAAAATATGCAATTGGTTTTCATTTTTGATTATTTGTGGGGTTTGAGTTATTTAGCTTTTTATTCAGAAGCTATCCAATTTGCAGTTTTAACAATCTGGTTGCTGGGGGTCCAAATTACCCTAGTAACCATGCATTGATTTGAATAAGAGACTGGAATATGTATATGAGAGGTAATGAAAAAAAATAGCAATAACATTAAGGGGGATTTATCAAAGAGTCGAATGCTAGAGTTTTTTATACCTCAAATGAATTTCAAATGAACTCGAAAGCTATCTTATTTAAAGGGATACTGTCAAACATTTTTTTCCAAAATACTTCAGTTAATAGTGCTGCTCCAGCAGAATTCTGCATTGAAATCCATTTCTCAAAATAGCAAACAGATTTTTTTATATTCAATTTTGCAATCTGACATGGGGCTAGACATTTTGTTGGTTTCCCAGCTGCCCCAGTCATGTGACTTGTGCCTGCACTTTAGGATGGAATTACTTTCTGGCAGGCTGATATTTCTCCTACTTAATGTAACTGAATCAGTGTCAGTTGGACCTGGATTTTACTATTGAGTGCTGTTCTTAGATCTTCAAGGGAGCTGTTATCTTGTGTTAGGGAGCTGCTATCTCGTTACCTTCCCATTGTTCTGTTGTTAAGCTTCTGGGGGAGAAAGGGAGGGGGGTGATATCACTCCAACTTGCAGTACAGCAGTAAACAGTGATTGAAGTTTATTAGAGCACAAGTCACATGACTGGAGGCAGCTGGGAAACTGACAATGTGTCTAGCCCCATGTCAGATTTCAAAAATTAAATATAACAAAATCAGATTTTTTGGACAGACATAATATCAAAGGCTATTGTGATACTAAGCTATAGTTAGTATAGGTATGGGTATATAGAATTTATGTGAAAGTAGGGAGGGGTGTGTGTGTGGATGCTGGGTTTTCATTTGGAGGGGTTGAACTTGATGGACTTTGTCTTTTTTCAACCCAATTTAACTATGTAAATATGTAACTATGTTTGCTATTTTGAAAAATGTATTTCAGTGCAGAATTCTGCTGGAGCAGCACTATTAACTGATGCGTTTTGAAAAAAACACGTTTTTCCATGACAGTATCCCTTTGAGAAAAAACTAGGATTAGAGTTTTTTCTTAACCCGAAAATGTGAGTTTTGACCAAAAAAATCCAAAGCTCCAAACTCGAATTTTCGTGGAAAACATAACTTGAACCTTAAGATATAACCCCCCCCCAAAAGTTGTTGCCTTACAGAACACATGTTCTTTAAATGGGGTCAGTGGCCCCAATTAACAAGCTAATAATTAAAAAATATATAAAAAAGAAAATAATGAAAATCATTTGAAAATTTGCTTAGAATTGGTCATTCTATAACATACTAAATATTAACTTAAAGGTTAACCACCCCTTTAAGGAGATACTGACACCAGAAATTACACCTTTTTTACATCTTTCATAATTGCCTTCACATGCTAGCTATATTTTTGCCATAAAAGTATTTACAGATGCTTTTACATTACCCATCTAATCCCCCATGTTCCTCTCTGAGGGGGCTGCCATATTTAAGCTTCAACAGTCCTTTAGAATTAGAAACTCTAACTAACATGTTGAGAAGGGAGAGTCAGGTTGTCAAAACAGTCAGGTTTAGGAACTTCAAGTAACAATTACTTACAAAAGCAGAACTATGAGTGAAAAACGATCAACATGAGCTATAGGTAACTTTTGATGTACATTAATATTTTGAATCATAATTTTTTAGTGTCAGTAATACTTTAGGGGTAGATTTATCAAAGAGTGAATTTAGAGATGGCTACAGATCTCCATTAATTTCTATGGGATGAAAGTGAAAGTTCACCCTTTGATAAATACACCTTTAAAACCCCCATAGAAATGAATGGAGAGTGGCGGAATTTCACGCTAGAGGACTGTGGCGATCTCTCACTTCACTCTTTGATAAATATACCCCTAAGGGTCTACATTTTATATTTAAATTAGTTCAAAATAGTGAATTACTATTTAAATTCATTAGGGAAACATGCCTAAATGTAGACATTAATAAGATCTCAAATCTGGCCACCACAGCTTTATTACTCCAGTATTTTCCAGAATTTCCACATGTCAAAATAAGCAGATAGATGGTGGGGCTTTAAGAAAACAATGAAATCCAAGCTATTGGGGAAGCAGAAACCCTGTATGGAGAACCACTGCTCCTATTGTGATGGCATTCAGCAAGCGTCTTTATATGCATGCTAATAATGTTAAATTACATCCTCTTCCCTAGCAACATGCACTGCTGCAGATGTTCACAGCCAATGCTTTATTACCATTCCCCACTGCGGTGAAAGCAAATTGCTGATCCGAGAAACAAACCAAAAACTTATCAAAAAGAAGTACCTGTCAGGTCCCTGAAGAAGTCAAAGCCAATCAATGGTTCATTGTCATTTATAATCTACAGCTAATGCATCATTCATACTTAAAATGCTGTCAGAGAGTTCAGGACAACAGAAGAAACGGACAGTCATTTGAAACATTTCTCATTGAATAAGAATGCTACCCCAGCTAAAGTAATGCTGATTCAGTTCCTTGCTTTCTGGTGAACTATAACTCCTAGCATCACCCTGACTAACCCACAATTTGCTTTTCTGTTCTGGCAATCACAGATGCATTCAAGCAAATTGAAATATATATATATAAATATATATATATATATATATATACACTATATGAATTCATATATATTGTAATGTACTAAATATTCATATTCATTTATTACTGTCCCTGCAGAAAAAAATTTATATATATATATATATATATATATATATATATATATATATATATATATATATATATATATATATATATATATACTGTGTATATATATATATATATATATATATATATATATATATATATATATATATATATATATATATATATATATATATATATATACATTTATACTATATGAATTCATATATAATGTTGTAATGTACTAAAATATTCATATATGTATTACTGTCCCTGCAGAAATGTGAATGAAGCAGAAGCAAGGAAAAAGGATGCAATTTGGAATGAAATGTAACCGCTAGTTTCAGGGCAGTGAAATGCTTTAAATAACACAAGTACAAGATTATACAAAATAGAAAATGTAATCTGGCTCCAGGAGAAAGATATTTCTTGAAGGGATGTAAATCAGAAGAGATAAGTGATAAGAGATAAGAGATAAGATAAGGACTATTTTGTATAGAATGAGTAGTCAATAACTGAGATGTAGGACGTTAGGATAGTAGGCTACAGTAGTCATTGAGTTGAGTGCATTGATCAATAATTCACATAAGGGGGCAAATTAACTAAAGTGCAAGTGACTAGCGTGACATTATTTCGGGACTTTGCAGATTTACTAAAGGGCGCTGGCGTAAATTCGCTAGTGCTACTTCGCACTCTAATGGCAGGCGAATGGACGTAACTACGCAAATTCACTAAGATGCAGATTTTAATGAACGTTAGTTACCTCTTGTGCCAGACTTGCCTTTGCCACCTCAGACCAGGCGAAGTGCAATAGAGTAGATAGGAGTTCCTCAAGTCCCAAAAAACTCTGGCGACTTTTCAGTTTTTCAGGGTGATAGCCTGCAAAAGATCGTAAATATTTTTTAGGGTACCCAGCTTCCCCCCTACATTTCCTTATATATGGCACATAAACTATACACTGGACACATGTGTAGGGCATTATAACAACAACAATTATTTATTTTATTAAGGTTCCCTGGGCTCGTGCAGTGTAATGTATTTGCTGCAACATATATATCCATTGAAATTTAACTTTCCGCCGTATGCAAATTAGCCAATGCTAATGTAACTTCGCTTTGCTTGGCGAATTAATGCTAACGAAACTTTGCCATTGTTCGGTGCCCTGGACGCAACTTCGCATTTTAGTGATTTAGCATTGTCCTGGCGAATTTTCGCCTGGCAAAATGTGGAGATGTGACTGAAGCCGTCGCCCTTGAATTTCAAGGAGTTTTGGAAGCAAAATATAAGTGATTCTGATCTGGCCAAATTTACTACAAACTTACAAAAAAAGGGCATTGATCAATGTACATTGTCTTTCCCTGTTTAATTAGTAATTAAGCCTGTGCAAAAGCATTTTTAAAAACAGGGGTTTTAATACAAGCTTATGATTTTAAAATTGCCAAGCCACCATACCATGCCATGGTAAACCCCATATAGTGGTCCTAATATTTACCTGTCTGCATGGTTTCATTTTATGGGAAAAGTTCTTCTGACCAAAGGACTGGTCCCCCAGGCTGATCTTCCCCCACTGTAGCTTTTACAAGGGAGTAATCTGCAAGACAGACACTTATTTTTAAGACATAAGACTGCCATTAAAGGGGTTGTTCACCTTCCAAAACTTCTTAACAGTTCATTTGTTTTTAGTTCACCACATATAAATTTACATTCTATTTAAAAATTTTAATTTTTTTTTTTTGTATTGAAGTTTAAAGTAGCATTTTCACCTTCTTGTGTCTTTCAGGGGCAGGTGTGGAGGTGCTGCAATGTAATGTAAGGTAATAAATAATGGGACATTTTGATAAATACTACTTGGAATACTAAAAGGTTAGCTAAATTCAGTGCACTATTGGAAAAAATCAAAGCAACCAATCAACAATTAACCTGTAGGAGTCTGATGGAGTTAAACCAATGAAAGAAGAAATTTGATTGGTTAAGTTACAGCCCTGGTAAAAAATATAACCCATACTTGTTATCAAGTTATACAAGATTTGCTTCACAGAGAGGCACCTTACCAGGCTGGAACAGCAATCTGTAGATTCGGGCAAATGGCAGAGGGGCTACTATAAGATGCCATAGACAGTCACTATTTATTGGGCCTTGGGCCTCTGCTGGTATTTCTCAGAGCCTATTGTGAATCCCAGTCTGGACCTGCACCTTACTGCAGAAATTGTAAAGGTATTGTTCAATGTCACACCTCATTGCCGTTAAATGAGCATAGGCATAGTTATGATAATTAATGTCACTGCAATCTTCCCTAAAGTGGAGCAGCCCATATTCAACAGAATGGGAACTGGCTACTGACAGGGAAGCTTCTTGTTTTTGTTTTGAATTTTGTGGTCACAGCGTCATTGAACCCCAGCCTAATGGTTTAATATTTAGTGGTGAGCAATAGTTTATACGGGAGCAGTGACTGGCTCCCACCCTTTCCAGCCATAGTCAGGTGAACCCAGAGTTGGTCAATAAAAGGACAACGTTTTGGGAGATTTAACCTGGAAAGCAAGCAACTTGAAGGGAAAACGTAGTTCCTGTGTAAAATGTATAATGATGCAGTAGAATTGTTAATGAATCAGATAAAAGTGAGTGTTGGACTGGCCAGACTAGGGATGACTTTGACGTAGTTGGTCAGCTTGAATATATTGCAATATATAGACAAACAATCCCTGTTTTGTTTAAAGGGAAGGGCATTTTAGCAGCTTAATGCACAAGTGGCCTGTATATATTGATAATTAGTGATGGGCGAATTTGCGCCGTTTCGCTTCGCCGAAAAATTCGCGAATTTCGCGCGAAATTTGCGAAACGGCGAAAAATTCGCGAAACGGCGCCGGCGTCTCGTTTTTGACGCCGGCGCCCGTTTTTTCTACGCCGGCGCCCGTTTTTTCCGGCGAATTTTCGCGGGCGCTTCACGAATTTATTCGCTGGACGCGAATCGCGCAAATTCGCCGCGAATTCGCGCCTGGCGAATAAATTCGCCCATCACTATTGATAATGGGTTGAGTGCATGGGACCTCCTTTGTAACTACTGACAGAGAAGGACATTTTGAATGACACAGTTCTCCCTAAGACAATCAAAATGCATGTGTGTGCCCCCTGCCAATACTGGCAATGAGATTAAAGAATGTGATATTAGAAACTTTTTCATTACTGCAATGCAGCTTCTTTTGCCCCAGCACTGATGAAACACATTCTGTAGACTGGTTTGCTATGCAGAATTCATTTTCTATACTCTCTAACAGTGAAGCAAATACTTCTCTGCAATGTTTCCATTCCAGCACCTTTTATGCCCTATATTTCTACCACCACAGGAAAGACAAATGCCTCTGCATAATGAAAGCCACATGGACAAAGAACCTTTCGCACAATCTAACCTTTTACTTAATGGCATTTTAGCATTATGTTTAGTGAAATAAAATATTTTCAATGTCAGTGCATAAAGGAATGCTATTTAAGCCTTGGCTTGAAGCACAAAGCACCCCGTGAAACAGAAAATGTGAAAGAAGAAAATTAAAGTAAAAAAAGAAGCAATAAAAAAAAGAATATTTCTGTGCTGCCTCCATGTATTTTCCTGTCTCTATTGCCCATTCCCTATTGCTAGTCAATTTTAATCAGGCAAATAAATCCTGTGGTTCAACACTTATCAGTTCTGTTAGAGCTTCCACTTATCACCTTTCTTTGACTGCGCTAATATTTATGAAAGCTGCTATTTTTCAGCAAGCCATAATTCTAGTGGTTTAGCTGCTAAATATAGAATATTTGAAGATCCAGGTTATTCCCAGACTTAGCAACATTAATGAAATTCAAACATGACCATATTACATACGTAGAATCCTAATGTCCTAATAACACACACACACATATTATATATATTTATATATATACTTAGATATTCTATAACCAGAGAGGACCAGCAAATATGAATAACATTTATGCATAATAATATGAAGAACTACATGTTAGCCTTTAGCAGAAGTATAGGTGAGCAATGATGTGCTACAAGGTACTTTAGAAGCACGTTTTTCATGAAGTTTGGAGAAGAGTATTTTAAATGTGGAAAACTCCAGTTGTGGAATTTGGGGGTAAAAGGGAACAAAGATATATTGACATCTACACATCTATTTCTTTAATTTGGAGAACCACAGGAGAGAGTTCAAAGGGTACCTTAAAGTAACCAAAGAGGAGGCATGAAAAGGCTGAAATGGAACAACCGGGAGGCTGGAGACACAGAAAAGGCAGCAGGGCATAATCAGGAGAGAAATCAAAAGAGGAGACAAAACAGGAACAAGAAGGCTGGGAATGAGTTCAGAGCACAAGGTCCAGCACAAGGTCTTAATACTCAAGCAATGGTCAAACTAGGTGGTAGATTGACTTAAATGCCTCTTTACAGTTGCACTATACATGTATTTTTTTTAGAGATCTAATATATGTCTCAAACCAGCAGTATACACTTACATACAATTAACTAAAATGAGTACAGGTGTGGGATCTATTATCGAGAATGCTTGGGACCTGGGGTTTTCTGGATGGGGATCTTTCCGTAATTTGGATCTCCATGCATTAATTATACTTAAAATATATTTAAACATTAAACAAACCCAATAACAGTGGTTTGCCTCTAATAAGGATTAATTATATCTTAGTTTTGATCAAGTACAAGGTACTGTTTTATTATTACAGCAAAAAAGAAAATCATTTGTGAAAATCTCAATTATTTGGTTAACATTGAGTCTATGGGAGATGGCCTTCCAGTAATTGGGAGCTTTCTGGATAATGGGTTTCTGGATAACAGATCACCTACCTGTACAACAAATAGGACTAATGCTGAAAATATATTCTTCTTATGCTTTTCATTTTAAAAACATCCTAGTTTTCCAAATTTCTACTATTAAAATGCAGAGGTCCTCTGCACTCAACCCATTATCAATATATTTAAGACATTTTGAGACATTTTGTGCATACAGCTTCTAAAAATGCCTTACCCTTTAAACAAAACAGGGATTGTTTGTCCATATATTGCAATATATTTAAGCTGGCCAACTACGTCAAACTCATCCCATATCTGGCCAGTCCTACACTCAATTTTCATCTGATTCATTAAGAATTCTATTGCTTCATTATACATTTTCCAAAGGGACTAAAATGTATAATGAAGCAATAGAATTCTTAATGAATCAGATGCAATTTGAGTGTAGGACTGGCCAGATATGGGATGACTTTGACGTAGTTGGCCAGATTAAATATATTGCAATATATGGACAAACAAGGGTAAGGAAAAGGCAATGTTTAATAGCTGTATGCACAACATTTCTCAATACCTTGAGTGCAGAGGACTCTTGTATTTGTCTATATGTAATTTGTGGTCACAGCCTCATTGCACCCCCGCCTAATGGTTTTAAAAATTAGAGGTGAGCACAATTTTCCCTTGTTTGTTAGACTGTATGTTCAGCACAGACCCTATTAATTAAACTCATATTCAACAAGGGAATATAGTGCTTCTTTAAAGGATAAGGCAAGTCTTTTTATAGTCACTTTGACTCCTGTGGTCTATATTCTATATCTGTGACATGGCACAAAGCACACATGGATGAAGTTCTGCCCATAAAAATGCATCTATCCCACTGTCATCTGAAATCCTGCCCTGCCTTCTATTATGTCATGTAAACTGCCCATAATGATAGGCAATATAAAGTCAAAACAGAATGTTGTTTGTGAGCAAAGCTTTAGAGGCTTCTAGAATTTAATTAAACTGTTGCACTGGAAACCACATTGCCCTCTACAAATTGAAGGTCTGGATTAAAAAATAACAATTCTGTTAGACACTAAAACATTTCTACCTAATACTACACTTCACAGGAAGATATTACACGTTGAAACTATTCATACTATTTTGTTTTCAGATTTCATATGACTGGGGAATGATTAATAATCATTGCTTTATTCAAATAAATTATTGCAGTAATCTTTTCGATTCAGTGAATTCACTTTTCTTTCACTAAGCATTTTACAGTTCTTTCTACATGTTAAATTGTGTTTCCCTAGAAGAAAGCAACCTCAGTCAAAATATTAACATGGTTTATTCTGCATTTGACTGGATTTTACTTATATTCATCTCATGCTTCAGTAAAAAGGCTTATATAAAATTCCTGCCACCACTTTCGCAATTCACTTGTAATCTGTTTTCAGTGCCCACTTCTCAAGCAAGCAAGAGCGCATACAGTAATTGTTATTTTAAAGGAATATATAATGAAAAAAACAAAATGTAATTTACATTTAACCGAATCAAATGCATTAAATGTGTTCAGAAAAATCTAATATATTCGGAAAACCTTAATAGGAGCATGGCCTGTTATCCCACTGTAACTCAGTTTGGCTTCTGCTTGTAGATGCAGAGGCAAAAAGGTGCTTGAATTTCAATGTGCATCTCTGCATAGTGGAAAAACATGCATGTATAATATGGTATCCGTTATCCGGAAACCCATTATCCAGAAAGCTCGGAATAATGGAAAGCCATTTTTCATAGACTCCATTTTATACAAATTTAAAAATGATTTCCTTTTTCTCTGTAACATTAAAACAGTGTGTTGCACTTGATCTGAACTGAGCTATAATTAAACCATTATTGGATCCAGAAACAGTCTATTGGGTTTATTTAATGTTTACATAATTTTCTAGTAGACTAAGGGGCCCATTTACTAAGGGGCAGATTTATCAAGGGTCGAATTTCAAGGGGCTAAAACCCTCAAAATTCGACCATCGAATTGAAAAATAAAATAGCATTCGATCGATCGAATAAAAATTGTTCGATCGAACGATTAAATCCTTCAAATCGAACGATTAACTCCTTCGAATAGAAACAATTCAAATGATTTTTAGTGATCGAAGGATTTTTATTCAATGCCAAAAATTCTAAAAAATGCACTGGAAGGTCCCCATAGGCTAATATAGAAAGATTTTTATTCAATGCCAAAAATTCTAAAAAATGCACTGGAAGGTCCCCATAGGCTAATATAGCAATTCGGTAGCTTTAATTTGGTGAAGTATTGAAATCAAAGGATTTTTAAAGAGACAGTACTTCGACTATCGAATGGTCGAATATTCTAACGATTTTTACTTCGAATCAAAGTAGTTGTAGTATCCTATTCGATGGTCGAAGTATCCAAAAAATTACTTTGAAATTCGAACTTTTTGGACTTCGAAAATTCACTCAAGCTTAGTAAATCTGCCCCTAAGGGTCAAAGTGAATTTTCGAATAAAAAAAATTCGAATTTCAAAGTAATTTTTGGTACTTCGACCATCGAATAGGCCAAATTCGACTTTAACTCAAATGGAAAATACTTCACAAATTCGACCATTCGAAAATCGAAGTACTGTCTCTTTAAAAAACTTCGACCTCGACACTTTGCCACCTCAAACCTGCCGAATTGCTATGTTAGCCTATGGGGACCTCCTAGAACCTATAGCCAGTATTTAGCTAAGTTTTGAGAAGTCAAAGGATTTTTTTGTAAAATCGTACGATGGTACGATTAAATCATACCATTGTACATTGTACCATTGTACCATTGTACATTTCGAAGTACGATCGTATGATCTTAAAAATCCTACAACTTCGAATGTCGGACTACCCTATTAGATGGTCGAATTTCAAAGTTTTTTTCACTTCTAAATTCGACCCTTGATAAATCTGCCCCCTAATGTACGAAAATCCAAATTACAGAAAGATCCATTATCCGGAATACCCCAAGTCCCGAACATTCTAGGTAACAGGTCCCATACCTGTACTAGTAAGGGCACCAGAGATTCTTTAGGAATAACAGAAACAATTACTTTTTATTGTAGTATTCTGAGGCATTGATAGAGAGTAGAGTAATTTACCAAGGACATATGAAGACTAAAGGTGGCCATACACGGGCCGATAAAAGCTGCCGACAGACCGTGTCGGCAGCTTATTGGCCCGTGTATGGGGGCCCCCGACGGGCTTCCCTGATCGAGATCTGGCCGAAAGTCGGCCAGATCTCGATCGGATGGGTTTAAAAACCCCGTCGGATCGCGGCCGCATCTGTTAGTTGATGCGGTCCCGCGATCCGACCGTCCGTTTGTGAATGCTAGGATCCGATCGTTGGGCCCTAGGGCCCACGATCGGATCTGCCCGATATTGCCCACCTCAAGGTGGGCATATCGGAGGGAGATCCGCTCGTTTGGCGACATCGCCAAACGAGCGGATCTATCCGTGTATGGCCACCTTTAGAACCAATGTTCACATGTATTGGTTCAACCAAGATAAATGGAGTCATTTTCTGATCATCTCTTCTTATTTATTTTTGGATAAAAAGGTTTAATTTAAGAACTGTCCTGCTTGCCCTGCAGAGGCTATTGTGCCATCAGTTTACATGATGATTTGTGCTATTTCCATGAAATACTGAGCATCCTAAATCTGGAATGGGCCAGATCCCTGAATTAAATACTATAAAAGGAGTTCAAATGTAGTACATATAGAAAAGAACTAGTAATGGAAAACTAGAAAACAATAGTTTTGAAGCCATTGGGCCAGATTCAATTTGATGAGAAAAGCTTATCTCCTGATTCAGTTTTAGATTGTCCCTTAAAGCCAGATGCAATTTGGTGAATAATAACTTATCTCACTGTTTATCACATGAAAATTCTATTGAAGTGTGGATCTAGAACTAAATTAAGAGTTTCTTTTCTCCTCCAATTGAATCACACCTATATGTTTCACATGATAAACCATAAAATAATGTTTTCTCCCTGATTTGAATCTGAAAATGAATATATGAGTGAAACCTGTACACTATTGGATGAAAAAAAATAAAGTTTCACAAGTTGCTTGAGTGCACTGTAGACTCAAAAAAACATGAAAAAACAAGATTTGGGCCTGGAAAATTTGGGACAAAACTAGATATTCCAAATATTTAAAACCTACGCAATATGTTGGCGCTATATAAATACATGTTAATAATAATAATAATAATTGACTTTAAATTATTAATATGGTGGTATGTGACCCCCCAGAGAAAACAAGATCAATCCTGCCACTTCTCTACTCTGCTTTAGGGGGTTTTAAGATATCAGCTTCCCAATATATATTTGGTGATCTTGTGCCACATCTAAAGATTTCTGGATAATGACTGTTGATCTACTGAAATAGGTGGCCATACACGGGCCAATAAAAGCTGCCGGCAGACTGAGTCGCAGGTCATTGGCCCGTGTGTGGGGCCCTCCAACGGGCTTCCCAGATCAATATCTGCTTGAAAGTCAGCCAGATGTCGATCGAGCAGGGTTAAAAACTCTGTTGGATCGTGCCCGCATCTGTTCACAGATGCGGCCCCTCAATCCGACCGCCCATATTGCCAGCATTATGATCCGATCATTTGGCCCTAGGGCCCACGATTGGATCAGCCCGATATTGCCTACCTCAATGCGGGCATATAGGGGATAGATCCTCTCGTTTGGCAACATCGCCAAACAATCGGATCTCTCCGTGTATGGCCAGCTTAACTCACAATATTCTGAATTCCCCATCCCATTTGCTTTTTAGTCTACCTAATAAAGGCCTTAATAAACCTAGCAAAACTAATTCCAGGCATGTTTTCGCCAAATGGACTCTTGACTGACTTTAAACAGCCTTGACTTTCAGCTTTGCTTACCAAAAATTCAACCAATTTTTACAATGGAACAGATGAGCTTGTACTTAGAGGACTCTCCCGCCAGATTTATGGACATATAGTGGGACATTCACTAAGATTCGTAGTTGCACTGGCGTCCGCTTTGCCGCACTTCGCCAGGCGTATTTTCGCTAGCGCCCCGCAAATTCACTAAAATCCGAAGTTGCCCTACACATGTACCCACTATGTAATTAAGTTGCCATGAGTTAGGAAATGTAGGGGGGAAGGAGGGGAGCCCCAAAAAAAATTTCGATCATTTTCAGCCTATCACCCATAATAAAAAAAAACGCCAGCGTTTTTTGGAACTTAGAAAAAATTTTAACTTTTTTTGAAGCAATTCCTATCTACTCTATTGCGCTTCGCCTGGTCTGAGGTGGTGAAGGAAGTCTAGGGTAAAAGGTAGCGTTCAGAACAATGCGCTCGTTAGTGAATTTGCGTAGTTACGTCCATTGCGCAAATTCGCCAGGCGTAAGGCTGCGAAGTAACACTAGCGAAGTTACGCCAGCGTCCGTTAGTGAATTTGCGAAGTAACGTAAATTCCCCAACGCTAGCGAATTCACGCCCATTTGCCCCATGGACTCACATATGTCTCTTATGCTCCCCCATTAATACTGCCCCTAGTTGTTTATTGCTCCTGAAGGATTTCCTTGGCTGTGTTTTTTTTTTTCTGTCCTTCATTTTCCTTGCTTCTTATCATTCTACTGTTTGGTTTTCTACATGGTTTTACTGTTTACAGTATTCTACATAACGTTGCCTTCTTTGCAAATCAATGCAGTTGGAAAATGAAAATGTCAAAATCCTTAAAATAAGTTTGATACAAAAAAAGAGTAAGCCTCACACTGTTTTCTCCTCTTCTTTATTTTCTTTTCATTCTGTTTGTGTGAAAATAGAAAGCATTATATACAATATCAACAAAAGTTCTCAACCTATTTCCCCCCCGTTGATTTCTTTTTTGCCACAGTTTAGTACAGTGTATTTGTGAAAACTGTTATAAGACAATTCCTCATGGCACAAAAAACATTTCTCTTATTTTTAAAATCTGGAGAGAATGCTGGAAAACTGGTAACAAGATTATCATGATCATAGTTTATAATCATATCACCCGCCACCACACAGCAGATTGATAGCCAGTTTTAGGCACAACTCCCATGAGGAAAAATATGCATTTAAAACAAGAGTAAAATAATTTTTTCCAAAAATTAAACTTTTCATAGCTATGAAACTATACAGCTTTTACTAAACTTTCCCACTGGGAAAATGATTGATTTTTGATAACTCTGCCCCATAGTGTTTCCCGGAATTTTAAAGTAATGCAGATTTATGTGCACGTAGCAATATTTGTTCTGCAAAAGACCATGGGTATATGCAGATCATGTCTTCCCAAGTGATCTTATCTAGGAGAGGTTGCAAACCAGTTATCTTTCTGAAAGGAAATATCTTAGTTCCTGTGGGTTACTGGAATTCATTAGACAAAACTATTCCTTTATATACCAGCCTTTGTCCTATAATACTAAAAAAACATGTGCCAACTGTTGATGTTTGGTTTGTTCTTGGTCTTTAGTTTTTTTGGATGGGCATCAAATAATTATAGGTTAATCTTATGTGCCTGTAGCAGCAAGAAGTATAACTACATAAATTACAGTTTTTTGTCAACTGAGCCTGAAGAAGATAACAAGAGCTTCCTACATTTAAAAGAAACTGGCACAAACATGAAACCATTTTTACCTGCTTCAGAGACAACGCAGACAAGCATAGTACAGTAGAAGCCATTTTTTTCTAGTACATGTACTGTAATAGTAACTAGAGTCAAACATTATTATTTCAAAGCATCTCTGTGTATACATTCTGAGCAAACATCAATAGACATCTGTTATTTTTTACTTATACTTTAGTGGAAGTGATAATTAATACAATCTATATTAATATACTATCATAGCTGACATTTACTTTTGGATACACATATCTTCCAGGCTGTTAATTAGAAGTGTCATAACATATTTTGTTTTCATAATTTTTACTGCCTAACAATCTGAATTACAAATCTTAAACTCAACCGCCCCGTTCCCTGTGGAGTATCTGATGTTTTTGAAGGGATTTCTCTATTTTTCCATCTCACTTGATTAGTTGGACTGGAACTTTTAGGGCCTACCAGGAAAGTTCACATCAAGGGCCATCTCTCACAGTGCTAAATGCTATAGGTGTTATAGAAGTGGTGGAAATAAAATGGTGGAAATAAAAATGTGCTGATGGAAGCAATCTTAGGCTGTGCCACATTAGAACATGGGTCCACCAGGAGATCCTCAGGTACTGTGGTAGGTAAGTTTGACCCTATTGACTGCTCAGAGAAACTTACCATCATTTAGAAATCATTTAAGACATTTTGAAAATGCAGCACCACCAGGAAACCTAATAAAAGCAATTAGAATATTAAACAAAATACAGTATATATATATATCTTTATCTGTCTTCAGCAACTATAGAACATTCTAAACTTACTTTTAATACACTCCCAAAGCTGGTTTTAATATATAATAGGGACTGTACAACTCATCTATTAAATACAGTAATGTTCTTTGTATATCATGAAAATTAGACGACCTGCTATAAAGCAGACATTGGGGTCTATAATATTACAGCATGCACCATAATACAGTTTGCATTTATAGTTGCACGCTCCTGTAGCAAATGATAAGTTCTTTTAGCTTTGCCACTGGAAACTCTCTCGTTGAGCCTGCTCCCTCATTTTTTCAGAATATGAATAACTTTAAATTGGACAAGTCGGTCCTGGTACAGTTTTATAATTCACTGTCCTTCTTTTTGACTAATTTAGTAATACTTGTTCTACAAAGGGTGTAAACACAAGGTAACTGGGAGGGGTGGTTTCATGTAACCCCTCTTCTCAATTTTAACTTGAACTTTGGGGAAAAAGACAGCCTAAACAGTTATTGGATTTAGGCAGACTTTAAAGGTAAAGTCAGATTCCCAAATTTCTGTCTTAAAGATGAATATATCTAAAAAAAAAACAAAAAAAAAAATGGGCTTACTGCTAAAGCAAACATACACATAATTCCACATCTTTTCCAGATTTTAATTTGGAATGGCTTGGAGATTAGAAAGTAAATGTATTATATAAGCTTGGGATAAGCAGCTTTGTTACCCCAGCTAACGACAGCGATATCTCTCAGCACTGCATAGCCATATCAGTAGGAAGTCAGGTTTTAGGTTCACCTCAAGAACTAATGCTTATTTATTTAGGGTGAAATGTACAAAACAAAAATCACTACATAGGTAATTGAAAGGGCATTTGTAGTTATAATTGGGTTAATAGAGTTATTGATCCAGCAAGCCATCAATTTGCAAGTTTATGTTGAAACTGAATGTACTGTTCAAAAGTATTTAGAAATGTCAGCACCTTTTCAGAAGGAAATTCTCTTGTATAGGGCTGACAGTAATGGTCTGCATTTTGAAAGAAGCATATCCAATAATACAAGATTGCCATTATCAGAGAAAAATAAAAATAAAGAGCATGTCATTAGGTCAGATTTGAGTGAATCAGTATTGACTATATATGTTTGCAGACTTGCAGGCACTCTGAACTTCCAGTCACGCTCAATCCAAGGTTAGTGAGAAGCCGGCAGAGAAGGGAATCCAGGACAAGTGTAAACATCTGAATCTCTGAAATAATTTAATAATCGGAGCAGGGAGGCAAACAACAAATTAGTAAAGTTAAATAATAACAAAGAAGTAATTAAAGTAAACTTGCACTACATGCACTACATTAATGTAGGTGCATTTTGTGACCTGCTCAGTTTCTGTCTTATGGGCAACAAAAAGCCGTATAATATACTATAGTCACAGAAATATCCCACTGCTGTGTTTGTAAAGCTAGATGGCTCCATTTTTCTTCTGTTTCATATCTTTACATTTATTTCATGTTAAAGGACAATTCAATAATTCACTTGGGTATACCAAAATGTTAGGCGCCCCCAGAAAATGAAATTGCTACATTTTTCCCCAATCCTATTAGGAAGAAAATGCACTGGCCTAGGAAAAAAATGAACAGAATAATGTGCAGTCATCTGTCTCTATATACAGGTATCATCAGCATGGGCTTGGACAGTAGATTTAAAGGAGAAGGAAAGGCATCCTGCACATGGGGGTGCCAAATGTTAGGCACCCCCAAGTGATTGTATTGACTTACCTGAAACCCCGGCCGGTGCTCCTATCGGCAGAAAACTGCACCGGCCCAGGGTTATACCAGTGAGCACCACAGAGTGATCCTCTTCCGTCTTCTTCTTCTTTCTTCAAATTTCCCCAGGCAAACGCATGTGCAATTAAACGTAATAGCTGACTTTTTCGGCTTTTCGTTCTACTGCGTATGCACAGTCGCGCAAAGAAAGTGGAAGACGGAAGAGAAGCACTCCATGGTGCTCACTGGTATAAACCCAGGCCAGTGCAGTTTTCTGCTGATAGGAGCACCGGCCCGGGGTTTCAGGTGAGTCAATACAATCACTTGGGGGTGCCTAACATTTGGCACCCCCAAGTGCAGGATGCCTTTCCTTCTCCTTTAAATTTACTCTACTGTGCATATCTGAGTGTATTTAAAGCAGAGGTGTCTGGGGAAGGAAAGTAATAGGCCAGTGTAGAATTCTGTTTGTTTTTTCCCAGGGCCAGTGAATCTTTTCCCTAAAAGAAGTGAGTGGGATAAGTGGGGGATGCTTAACATATTGGCACCCCAGTGGATCAGGGTTTCCTTGTCCTTTAAAACAAAATCATAAAATGTTTTGACGTAAGTACCTTGTACATTTAAAAACCTAACCAAAAACTGGTTAAACATTGGGAAGACATTTCTGCTATTTTTTCATATTCATCTGATACGTATTTTTATTTTACAATGGAAAAAATATAGCAACAGCCATAAAGAAGGAATCAATTATTTCAAAAATACTTGGAGGGACAGAGGCAGCCTGAAGCAATTAAATAAATGGCAAAACTCAAACTTATGTATAAATCTAACCAAAAATACAAATTGCTGAAGTAAAACAAATCATAAAGATATTTTAGATTTGACTTGTAAGCGTTTTTAACATGATCTGAGTTGGGAACAAGCAGTGAGAAATCTGTAGTAGAAAGTTGCATCAACTCTGGCTATACTTCTCTCTACACCCAACCTGTGGTTCTCTCTATAAAAAGAACAATTGTGAAAAAAAATATAATTGCTATACAAGGATTTGTAGCTCAGGCAACTCTTGTAGCAGCTGTAATTTCCACGGCACGTCTATCTTAAAAAAAGTAAAAGAGGAAGTTCATGATGATAAAATTGTCTTTTCTTTATGTGTGCATTTTTTTCTTTAAAATAATCATTTTTCTGTCTCTCATATCTGTTAAATCCAGTTGACAAAAACAAGAGGTCCTCTGCACTCAACCCATTATCAATATATTAAAGACATTGAGGCATTTCTTTAAAAAAAATATCCTCCTCTTTAAACAAAACAGGGATTGTTTGTCCATATATTGCAATATATTTAAGCTGGCTAACTACATCAAAGTCAATTCTGGACTGGGCAGTAGGGATGGGCGAATATTTTCGCCTAGTTTCGCCAAAAAAATGATGCCCACAGACTTGTATGGAGATGTGCGTCAAAAAAAAAGACAAATTTTATTTGACGCCCATAGACTTTAATGGGCGTCTGTGACATTTCGCCACCAGCGAATTTTTGGCAAAACGAAACGGGACAAATTCGCCCATCCCTGCTGGCCAGTCCTACACTTACCTGCAACTTGCTGCTTTCAAGGTTATAACTTCCAAATGGTCCTTTAGGGTTGCCACCTCTTCAGTTTTCACCCAGACAGCCAGTTTTCAGGAGAGCTGTCCAGGTGAAAACCCAAATTAGGAAATTCAGACAGGGCTTTAAAGTGAATGGTGCAGTGATCAGCCAATTGGCTATCGCCATGTAATCAGGCCTGCCCCCAACATCGTCGGTCCTGTCCCTCAAAACGCTCCCTGCCAGAGGAGTAAGGTAGTGACTCTCATTTACTGTGAAAGTTGAAACCCAAAATTTTTGCCGTTTTTTTAAACTACCAACCAAAGCTACCAATTCTTCTCTAACTTTAGCTTTCATTTCCATGACTCAATTTCTCAAAGGATGTGGCATAATATTAGAGCAAAATCAGGTAACTACACCTCTGAGAAATTATTTAATTACTGTATGATATAACATACTAAAAGTGCAAATTTGTGGTACTAATTAGAATTATATTGGTTGGATGACTTCCAGAGAACAATTTGGTTTCAGTGGCTATTGGCAGGGCAAGTGCTGCACCCAAACCCACCTCCATAGTAGGGCCTGCTGGAGTCATTGCAAATCTATAAAGAGGCCCAGGGGTGCTTCGCCAATGAGGCAAGTTGAGGCTGTCGCCTCAGACGGCAGCGCCCCACTAGGTACCAGGGGCAGCAAAAATGCTGCTCCTGCTACTTTAAGAGCGAATTTCAAGTACAGTATATACTCGAGTATAAGCCGAGTTTTTCAGCCCCCAAAATATGCTGAAAAACTCTACCTCGGCTTATACTCGGGTCAAGCACAAAAATGGTCACGGCATCTAAGAATAGTCGCCGGCGCCTAAGAATAGTCACCGGCGTCCAAGAATAGTCGCAGGCGTCCAAGAATAGTCTCCAAGAATATTCGCCAGCGTCCAAGAATGGTCGTCGGCATCCAAAAACGAGACGCCGGCACCTCCAATGGGAGCAGAAACCCTCAATTTTTTGATTGAAACTTACCAGAAGCTGCTGCATTTCTCACCCTAGGCTTATACTCGAGTCAATAAGCTTTCCCAGTTTTTGGAGGTAAAATTAGGTACCTCGGCTTATACTCGGGACGGCTTATACTCGAGTATATACGTTAAGCAAGTGCTGCTGCCTCAGGCAGCTGAGGGGCCAGGATCGCCCCTGAAGAGGCCCAAAGGTAAGATCATGCATGTGTTGTGTATCCTGGGGGGTTGGATAGACTCAGGATTTGCACCCAGGCCCATTGCCCCCTAGTTACGTCACAGTTTGGTTAGTACAATGGCATTTATATGTTTCCTCATACAAGATTTTGCATAAGCTATTATTTGATAAAATTATACTGCAGCATAATAGAGTAGTCTGTCTGTGAAAAGGCCACTACAACCCTAGTATGTCTTTTTCATAGTCTAAAATGAAGCACAGTATTCTTTCTTCATGCAAAAATATATATTTTTAATAATGGAACAGTGTGGGCAAGTTCTTTAGCAGCAAAGAAGAGCATTTACTGGCAATCACTTAACACATTATAAGTAAATACATATGATTGGGTCAATAAATGATGCACACTCATTAATAAAATCTTCATATACAGCATGTAACCATACTAGGACACAGAAGAAAATGGTCGAGCAATGCTCACAAGTAAAGTACCCCCGGCTGTGCATTTTTTGAAGAAGAGGTGCACCATTCTAGGGTAAAGATAAGCAACTAGAATCAACGGGGTGCCTAGCAACTTGATACCCTCAGTGAATCTACCTTTCCTTTTCTATTAAGACACTGTTTCCTATAAATAAAGCTTTTTCATAAAAAATATATTTTCTAATGGTACATTGGCATTGGATATTTCATGATGTAACAATGCTGTTTTAAGTACTGAACTCAATCCTTCTGGCTAGTATGGCTCATTACATCAGCCAATGAATGGACAATGCTGTGTCTCTTACTTCCACACTTCTTCCTTTTACTGTTAAAAATTAACTTTATTTCCTGATGAGGAGATTAGTGGGGCAGTAGTGTAATTAGTAAGGGCCGGGCTCCCCTGTGAAGAAAGCTTTGGGGAGTCTGTTGCACATTGTTCTACCTACCCCCTTACCTCCTTATATGCAGCAGTGTTGGAGCAAGAAAAATGAGGTCAAGCGCAGTTGTGTTTGTGTGGATTTCCCTGCAGTTAGTTACAGGTAAATACCCAATTCCATATAGTTGCACTTCGGAAGTGGCGAGGCGCCACGAAACGAAAAAGTGTGGGGGAGAGGTCATATTCACATATGCACTGATGTACTGATGATTTTACGTATTTTTCAATAAAGAAGGTTTGATTTTTCCTAAATCACCGTGTGCTCCATATCACTATTGCTAATTACATATTAAATACGTCTCGATCCGGGGACGTCTTCTATGCTGCAGCACAGGTGTTGTTAAGGACCCGTGGGCAGAAGTGGGTGAGTGCACGCTATTCGAGTTTTTACATATATTTACATGCTGTAAAACAGTCCTCGGTTATTTTCTCTAAAAGCAAGAATCCTCTGATGATTTTCTAGGTTTATTAATGATACTGTGACAGTGGTGATTGGCATATACAGTATTAAAGAACCTGTTATTCACAAAAATATTCTGAAAATATACCAGTTGGCTGTGTAGACGACGGTATCCCCTGACTGAATGCCTGTATAGTTACTTCATTATTTGTGCCTGAAGAAACAAGACCTGTCATTACTGCAATTTACATAGAGTCAGAAACTTCAAAAGTGGAGAAATATATTCTGTCACAGGAGCCATTTGCCTGGGGCCATGCACAGAAAGGCATGAACACGGGGGTATATATCTGAGGGTGACCAGAATGTTACCACTATCTACATCATAATATATAAATACATCTAAATATAGTATGGTGTATTTGCAAATCTTTCAAAGTAAATTGAATTAGTTGTTGTCCCTTCATGGATAAAAACAAATTCAAATACTATTTCTTGTATTCCACTGCCATCTGCCAATAGCACACATGCACAAACCAAATTCCCAATAGAATACTGTAGCTGCCCAGCTGTGCCATTGTTATCTGATAACAAGAACCTATTTTATTGTATTTATTTTTAGGATTTTTATTGGTCTCATGCACACCTGTGTTATGCCTCTTACAGAAAGTAGTTTCACTTAAAATTGCATGCAACTTGAATGTGACGGACAATGGCATTATGGGATCAAATATGATTTTCATGCAATATGTGACCCGATATTTTTTTTAAAAATTAGAAATAACAGAAAGTACATTCGGTTAAGACATATACAAAGTATGACCTAGCAAAGAAAAATGAGAATATACACAAACTAATAAAGCAAATGACAATTACAATTGGGAGAAGGGGTGGTGTAATAAAGGGGTGAACTTTAATTTATATTAACATTCATAAGAATATTTTTAATAAAATATGCAATATGCAAAAACTCAATCTCTGACCTGATAATTTTGCTGTTTCTTGTCTGTGGATAAATGCAGGCCAAGAAACAACCTGACTGCACACTTTGCAAAACCATCAAATATCAGAGATTGTTCCTCGGCAAGTGTTTATCCGCAGACCGGGAAACAGCCTGGTTTGACTACAGCCTCAATTTGCTGAATAGCAAGCAATGATCCAAATTCCTGGTGTGGTTTTAGCATCATAAAATGTTACAGGATAGCCCCCGTTTGGAATGGTGTTATGAGTTAGTAGTCAGTATTTTCTTCTACCAAATTTCTGGCACTCATTCAGGAGACGAGGTGGGGTACTGAGCGGAACTGATTCTCTCAGCCTGAAAAGCATATGCAGGCTGAGAGCAGCAGAGCTAACTTCCAGCCCAAAGTTCTGACTTGGACAATATTATTTCAATACACAAACTCTTGTCATCAGCAAATAGTCAGCAATTGTAACTGGTTATTGTATAAACATTGTACATCTTCACCCAGTTCTTATTCAAATGCGTTTCACACGATTCTTTTGTCTGTCTGTATGTTTATACTTAAGGATATTTGCTGGATAACAATGCCTATTTTTACTGTGTAACAAGACAATGCCTGTTTAACTATATGCTGTTTACCCAGCCATATCTGTAAAACTATTGACATTAGACTTTCCTTATCTTCCCAATAGCTGCCTGTGCTGAATTTACTTCATTGACTAACCTAAAGCATATACTGTATCAAAGCAGAAATATATACTGTAAAATGTAAATCATAAAAAGAGTTTTAAAATAACCCCTGTACTACAGATGGGATGGTTATATATTATTAATTAACAGGTTTCAAGGGTTATCTAGAGTTAGGACTCTGTACTGGATCCATGATCCCCATTTTTTTTAAACGTTTCCATCATCCATGGTAACACATATTTTTAAATAACAAGCAAAAAGGACCAGAATACTGTGCTTTAAATATATACTAGCATGCTATGACCCAACTAGTTCTATTGATTTCACAGTATGATTCATGAAGAAAATGCAGGTGTGCAAGGGGCCACGTGCATAAGGAAATAACCTTATTATCTCCTTATTATCTCCCGATTCTCTGCCAGAGGGTAACTGAAGTCAAAACACTCGGTGTGCCCAGGCCTGGATTTGTGGTGTCTACCCCTGAGCTTGTAGCGCTGGTGTTTCTTCCTACAAATGAAAGATTTTTATTGTGACTAATCTGAAGGAGAACAGATTTTAATACTGGCAAAGGGAGTGAATCGCAGAACCTCTGGACTTTATTTTGTGCAGCTGAAGGCCACAAAGGCCCTGGCCTAGGGCGACAGAATTTCAGGGGCGGCATGCCGACCTCTCCTTTTCTATTCAGTTTGAGCACTAGACACACCAGTCTCAGTGCTGCTCCGGACACGACTGTGCGCAGATATGCGCATGCACGTATCCATTTACAACAGGAAGGGGAGGTGGACCTTGACGGCGACAAGGAGGGGATGCATTCAGCAACATGGAGATAGACCCCAACGGGGAGGGGATAGTGAAGGGAACCAGGAAGGGAAGGGGGCATGACCCGGAGCAAGCCTAGGGACGACCAGTTTATAAATTCGGCCCTGTGTGTGCCATTGGCCTTTGAAGCAGACAAAAATATGTGAATTGTAATTGAAGAGAGAGTATGATCTGACCCCAAACATCATGTCACTTTATGCAAGTACACAAGTAAAATAATAACATATACTGCTAGCACACTGGTACAGTTAAGTTAAACTGGTCATACTACAGTGAACTGCTTGTTTGGCCAGGTCACCAAACTAGCGGATCTCTATCCAATATGATATCCATGGCTGGATTTGTGGCAAGGCCACAAAGGTCCAGGCCTAGTGCTGCATAATATTAGGGGCAGCATGCCGCCCAGCCGCCTCCCCAGCAATCAGGTGCAGGCATGCATGTGCGCTCGCATCGGAGGGGGGGGGTAAACGGTGGGTGCTAGGACCGCGCACCGTGCTCCTGGACCGAGTGGCCTTGCGGTGCCCACCCACTAAATCCAGCGCTGATGATATCGGGTTTATCCAATCTTGGGCCCTAGGGCCCACTGATTGGATCACATCAAGGAGAATCCGAGTGGTCAGATCGAGGGATCACAACGATGAGCATACAGGCTCAGATTGAAGACCACATTAACAAACCAATATGGTCCTCGATCCAACTGGATTTTTAACCCTGCCCGACTGTCATCTGTCTGACTTTCAGCCAGATATTGATGAGGGAAGCCCGTAAGAAGGCCCAATACAATACTGCCCCATAAGATGCCAATTTAAGGTGGCCATAGACGCAAAGATCCGCTCTTTTGGTGATATCGCCAAACGAGCCAATCTTTCCCCGATTTGCCACTAACGAGCATGGCTATATCGGGGGTAATTTGAACGTTTGGGCTCCGGCAGGAAGGTCGGGACAAAATCAAATCAGATCGACCAAACTACCGATATCCGCCGGACGAAAAATGTCGGGACTCTCCACACACGGTCCGAAAATCGTACGAATCCTCGATTTGTACGATAGCATCTTTGCGTCTATGGCCACCTTTAATCTATTGACAGTTTATATCTGCCTGTGTTGTGTAATCCCTGCACATATGGCGATTGAAAGGCAGGCAAAGGGATACAAGAGAGGACAAAAGCACAGCAGCTCTTCTTCTGCCTGTAAGTACAGCCCCTGCCTTTCTTTTTCCGTTTCCCAGTCAGGGAAGGCTTTTCTCCTCCTCCCCTTGCTGCTTTTGTTTATGAGTGGATCTTGCTCGTGTCTCCCTGAGCCGGCACACACAGCACTGAGCGTTCTAGCTTCTCCGTTGTTTCTGTGCCAGCAGGCTGCTCCCAGGCTCCCCACCACGGGGCGTCAGTCTGCAGCATTTGCAGCTCTCAGGGACCGGGACGAACGCCTTTCTTCAGGCTCGGAGAGGAGAGCACGGGACTGACACACAGGTAGGACTGTCAGCAGCATCCCACTATCCGGTTGCCCTCACTCCCCCGCCCCGGTCAGTCCGGGAGTTACAGATGGAGCTGGATAACAAGGCGCCTGCTCCTCCTCCCATTTCACCTCCAGCATCATCACAGATGCTGCTGCTCCAGCTGTCACCTCGGCAGCCTCCTTGCTCCTCTCCCTGTGCGCTCTCTCTCTCTCTTCTTTCCTTCCAGGGCAGGAATGGGACAAAGTTTCCTTAGTACGAGAGAGGAGAGAGAGAGGTGTCTCTAGATTCCCAGAGAGCAGTCTGGAGTGAGCCATTGCCTCTCTTACTTTCTCCTACTTGCAAGTGGCAGTTTTGTGCCCAGCTGCCATCCTGCTCTTGTTGCCCAACATACCCTTCATACCTTGCCCTCCCATGTAACTTCTTTGTGCTTCATTCCCTGGGGTCTCTTTATTTCCCACTCATGTAGATCCTTAGGTGTGTGTATAGGGGTTGTATTGTGCCATGCTGTTCTGCTATATTCACTCTGCGCACACTCATTCATCTCTTTAAGGACTAAAGGGTTTGATGAGGAGATTGCAGTGGGTAACTCTGTGCCATTGATCCTGACAAGTCAGCAGCTTGCCCTTTAATGTTTGTGTTTCTCATATAGCAGCATCATAACTGATTGGAAGTGATGTGTCTATTGGGAAATGTGAAAGAGGGGTAGCAGTGAGTAGATGGGCTGACAGTCAGAGGTGCTGCTATTGACATACAGCTATTATGCACTGACAGCTGTACAACTGCCCAGTTAGTCTGTGCCCTGGCAAACTGCACAGCTACAAGTGCTTCCAGCAAGGATATGTGATTGGCATGGAGGGCACTTTCTTATCTCATTCCAGCATTGTTTGTCCCTGCTGAGAACCTGTGGCTGCAGCTATTTTTAAATGCTCCTCATAACCTATCCATAACCTGCCCAGCAAGCGTTTGGGCTCCTACAGAGCAGGTTAGTCATCTGCTTTAATACAATTACAATCGCTTCTGCTCGCCTCTATCACTCCACAAGCATCAGGTTTCCCATTTCCAGCAGCAGTAAAACTTGAGCAGGATCTGGGACAGGAAGACTTCTCCGAAGTGAAATATGCACTTATGGTAGGGATTGCAATCAGCCAATAAACGGCACTTGCTTAGTATTTAAAGGAGATTCTTTTTTTAAACAATTGAGAAAAATTGCACATCGTGATGCAAATGTATTGGGGTGCATCCATTCTATAATAAGCATGCACATGAAACAACTGTACAGGTTCTGACACTGATATATTTATTGCAAATCATAAAAATTATACTTTGACCTGGGAGGGGTTGGTATTAGTGCGCAGCCTTAATGGAAAAAAAAAATAAAGTAGACCTTTTCCCGTTTTTTCCCCACATTTTTTTTAAACATGTTTTTCTTTATTTTTTTTATATCACATAATAAAGCTTGTTTTTCCCCAAATTTAGTGAGTTATTTAAAAGACACTCCTGTTTCTGAAATATGATTAGTTCAGAAAATATTGAATTGCAGTTGCAAGCAAGCATTCTGCCTTCTTAAAAATGTTCTGACCACTTGAGGGCACTGTTAAATTAGAGTGTTTGCATAAGATCTTCTCGTCAGAGTGACAGTAGCTGCATAAATTTCAATGCACAGATAAGTAAGGTCCTTTTGCAGTAAAAAATGTATTTAAGTGTAGAAAAAATATGCTAAAAAGTTACATATTATGCTTTGGTGCAGGTTTTTAAAATATTTTCAACATGTATGTTTAGCGGTGTTGGGTTGGATTGGGGTTTAACTGGGTGGGCCAGGGTCATTACTGGGCAGATCAGTAAAGTAACCGAGCAAACAAGGGACATAGTAAAGGGGGTACTTTATTTCACTGGCACAAATGTATATCATGTTGGATATCCTTTTACCAGGATATTGGGATCTACCAGTATGTCTTGGGCTGGGGGCAAGTAGATCCTAGCAGCTCAGTGATACTCACTATTATATTAAAATATAAATGAACAGTAACACCAGAAAAGTAAAGTGTTTTAAAGTAATGAAAATATCATAAACTGCTGCCCTGCACTGGTAAAACTGATCTGTTTGCTTCAGAAACACTACTATAGTTCATATGAACAAGCTGCTGTGTAGCAATGGCAGAAATTGAAAAAAGGCTATATGGCACATGTTAAATAGTGGATAACACCATTGTGTACTACAGAGCTGCTGTGTAACCTGAGCCTTTTCTCCTTTGAATGGCTGCTGCCCACATTGCTGCAACATATTTATATAAACAATAAAGCTGGCCACAGACAATCGTACGAAAGTTATGTCCGACAAAACTAGTGACAGTCTCCCTCTGAAAATCATACGATCGGCAATACATGCAGAGATATCACAGAAATCTTTTAACCTGTCCGATCGACCAAACAACCGATCTCCGCTGGACAAAAAGTGTCGGGACTCTACACACACGATCCTCGATTCGTATGATCAGATCTTTGCGTCTATGTCCAGTTTAAAGCAAACACACCAGTTTAACCAGTACAGGGCAATACTGCATTATATGTTTATTATTTTAAAACATTTAATTTTTTTGATGTTAGTATTTCTTTAAGTAAATTCTCTGCCTACTTTACATTGATATTTTTAAAACAATGGCTTGAGAAATGGGTATTGTTCAGTTAAATGTATAAAAGCTGTTTTCTTTCAGGGCAATGCACTTAAGATGGCAGACCCTTATGATGTATAGCTGACCTTATGTCAGTAAATCTGAACACCCCTTCCCTAGGGCAGAGTTACTTGGGAGAATTTCATAAATCATACTTTATGTGACTGACCTGCAGGGTCTTATCATGCACGCGCATGCATCATGATGAGAACGTTGTCATTTTGGACAAAAGCACATTTCTTTGCTAAGTTTTTTTTAAACAGTGCCTCCCTCTGCCAACTCACAGGTACCATCATTCTACAGTACCCGAGCCCTGATAGGCTTGAGTGTAGCTGTAAAAAATTCTGCAGCCTCTACATTGATGGCTCAGTTCACCAGTAGTCTGGTTGCTGACAAAGGTAATCCTTTGATATGGGGATAGGAAGGGAGTCATTCTTAAAAGACATATAAATAAACAGAGTGGTTGCCTTTGCCCTAAGACTTTTATCTACCCCACTTGTTTCACCTGTCAGATTTATGTCTGTACATTCATCATCACTGACTATGTACGGGGATTTCAGGCGCTAGAGTGTCACAAAGGGATAACTGGTGGGATTAAATGTAAAGCTACATCATTTCTGAGCCGTGTGTTTGAGAACTAATTTCAGATAAATGTTTCGTAGTTTGCTTTCTGTAGGTAATATAACAATTGAGAGTTGAGTCACTTAGCCGGGTTGTTACTGGCCTGACCAGTAAAAATGATTCTTGATGTTAACTGGAAAGCAAAGATAAAAGTTGGGTGGCTGGTATTTTTATTTTCAAAATAATGTGCCAGCTTTGTATGTAAGTGGCTATGCAGCTACAGAATACTGTACCTTGTACCCACTCCACTTTCTACCTACAAGCTGCACACTCCTTTATTCAAACTTTCAACTTTGCTTTAGGGTGAAGACACACAGAGCAACTAGTAGCAGCGTCTTGTCACAACTACAAAAATAGACAATGTCTTTACGCTTAACGTTTGTGATACTGAAACATGTAATATTCAGTTATTGCTGTTTTCTCAATAGACATACTGTAGCAATACAGCGTCTTCTATGGAGCTACATGTTCAGCAACTTGATACTGCAATTAGCATTTTCTGCCAATCTGTATAATGCCAGTGTGGCAGGCATGCCTTGGCGACACACTTCAGATCTTTATGACTTGGTAATCCATGAGGCCTCTAGCATTTCTCAAAACATACTTCTGCAGAACTCTATCTTACTTTGATTAATTAGTAAGGCTGACCCTAAATATACTGTTGTTCCGAGCTCACTGAGAGGTGTTGATAAGGTCTGTGGATACTGACATTTTTGCCATTGTGCATTTACTATGATCTGTTGGACAGAGTACAATTTTACATTCTGTTCAACACACATGTATTATTTTTTGAGTGTGTGTACTGTATATGCAGTGAAATTCATTCAAACATTACATTTCAGAATTGTTTTACTTGCAGTATGAATGATTGTGGGTGGCATTGCAGTGAATGAAAAAGATTTGACTTCATTAAACAGGTGAAAGCTAGAATTGTATAGAATTGTATATGACAAATCTATTAAGGCTACACCAGAAATGGTATTCCAGAAATGTCAGAACTCTACTTTCACTCAACTTAAAAACAATACAGCAAATCATGGTGATACAGGTATGGGACCTGTTAACCTGAATACTCAGGACCGGGGTTTTCCCGGATAACGGATCTTTCCAGAATTGTTTTACTTGCAGTATGAATGATTGTGGGTGGCATTGCAGTGAATGAAAAAAAATTGACTTTAGTAAAAGAGGTGAAAACTAGAATTGTATAGAATTGTATATGATAAAGCTATCAAGGCTACGCCAGAAATAGTAATCCAGAAATGCCAGAACTATCCTTTCACTCAACTTAAAAACAATACAGCAAATCATGGTGATACAGGTATGGGACCTGTTACCAGAATACTCGGGACCTGGCTAATACTTTCTGGAAAATGGGGTTCCGAATAATGAATCCTAAACCTGTATACAAGTTATAGACAGAATCCCTCCATTTATGAAAATGTAACCACCAGAGGTCATTATTTCAGTACTGTTTTTGGTTAAGGTTTAAAGAAATTCTGGGATCCCAGGTATAAATAAGCTCCATGAAAGAATAACCTATAAATAAACTGTACATTTTACTGAACATTTGCAGAAATGGGATTGCAGTTTAAACAGAAGGATGCCAAAAGCCCGGGTTATAGAAGGGCTGCCTGGGTCAAAACTACCTCCCCGTTTTTCCAAATTAAGAAAACCGGGCAGGATTCCCTATGATTGATGTCAATCACCACGTCTTAGACCCGCCATGACATCACGACCCGCCCTCCGCAGCATCACAGCCCTGCCCCCAATTGCATCATGGCCCGCCCCCTGCCAGGATTCAACCAGGCCAAAAGGTGGCAACCCTAGTTAGGGTGGTGGTGGGCCGAACCTAAACAAGGATGATGTCTTCTGCCTGACATAAAGCCTGCCTTTGCTTTGTTATTCCTTTGACCCCTACCCCAGCAGTGACATCATTAACATGTTCAGGACTCAAAGTCAATCATAGGAAATTCTGCCCATCACCAGAAGTCAAGTCCCAGTTAGATAGAGGTTAGAAGCAACTTAGTTGGGTGGTAACTTTGTCTAATCCTCTCATCGCTGCAAATGGCTAAATAAATAGTATACTGAGTGCTTAGTATTATTATCTAGGTTTTCACCTGAAGGGGCCCGTCTGATGCCCTTTCTGCCCTGCCTATGCAATATATTTATATTTAATATTCCTGCACAAGAGCTTAGGCAGAGCTCGGAGAGCAGATACAGCATGGCCAGTATAACATATCAGTCACATACAACTGGTCACCTAATTAAGTCCCAGTGTGGGTTTTCTGTGCTGCAAGAGATCTATACAAGGAGCAACCTGAATATATTTAGCAAGCGTTTCTTGGAAACCATGGTGGGCTTCCATCAGAAATTCTCATTAGCAGTTGGCACTTGCATTAAAAGCCACCATAACTCTTTGAAAAAAAAAAAAAAAAGCATTCCAGTGCAGTAATAAAAATGTTGCATACTCTCATCTCCTTTATGTTATGCGAGTATTGATGCTGAAAGACTCATGCTGTTCCCACATACTGTTTAATCAACAAGAACGGAGTGAAATTCAATGTTTATGTGTTTTATATTTTGCCTCAAATTTCTTTTTCTCTTTAGGTTGTATATATATTTATTTATTTATATATTTATCTTTAAATCAGTGCAAGCACAGAGACATGTTATACACACATTCCTTATGTTGCACGTTAAGCGTGGTTGCAGATTGTCATATTTGTTGACAGTGTTGGCTAGAAAGGTTTGGGGCTGGTTGCCACGCTCGGGCTCGGCTATAGCTCTTGTTTCTTAGCAACTATTTCGACTATAAGAAAGTAAAACAGCAACAGATTTTACATCATCATTCTAAAAATGATCACGTCAGCTCTCTACAAGTCTCCTAAAGAAAATGAAGTTTGTCAGGTCAATAATAGAATTCCTACCTAAGCCCACATTACAGGCCAGGATGGGTGAACTCTGGAGAATAAACCTGATTGCACCTAATATGATTTGCACTGTACACTGAAAATCACACTTTCCCTGTTATTGTGTTGCAGACTCATCACAATGATCATAACTCACAGTTGGGTGACAGGCACAGTGACATTGGGCTCATTATCCTCTACCAACAGAGAAGGGGGGTAAAACTACTGTACCAGTTGCTTAGGTGTTCTTTTTACAGATACAGGATCTGCTATCTGCAAACCTGTTATACAGAAAGCTCTGAATTATGGGAAGGCCATCTCCCATAGACTCAATTTTAAGCAAATAATTCAAATTTTTAAAAATAACTTTCCTTTTTCTGTAGTAATAAAATAGTAGCTTGCACTTGATCCCAACTAAGATATAATTAATCCTTAATGGGGGTAAACAAATCCTATTGGGCCTTTTCCCGTAGCCTCCGTTTTATCCAAATAATCCACAGTTTTAAAAATGATTTCCTATTTCACTGTAATAATAAAACAGTACCTTGTACTTAGTCCAAACTACGATATAATTAATCCTTATTGGAAGCAAAACCAACTTATTGGGTTTTAATTTTTAAATTATTTTTTAGCAGACTTAAGGTATGGAAGTTATGGAAAGATCCCTTACCCGGAAAACCCCCAGGTCCCTGGCATTCTGGATAACAGGCCCCATACCTATATATGAGGAACATAACAATGTCAATAATTAATAGCAATAATAAAGCACTATTTTCCAGAATTTCTGTGTGATTGCTCATGCTGAAACTTGTGGCATATCTATCAAACAGGTCAAGTTTTAGCAACAATAATGTGGGCAGTGTGGAGCAGGATGAAGTATAGGTGCAACACACAAAATACAGCCCTGTATTTACGTACAGCCCACTAGCTGATGAGATTGTTTAGCAGTCTTGATTATGCAAAAGGTGTTCTGAGAACTTGCTGATGTGTTTGGTTAATACAGACATGGTGTCTGTGATTTACGCTGTTTTAAAATTATAGAGAGACGTTCTTAATAAACTCATCCTCATGAGACTGAAAATGACTACTCAGAGGATTATGCCAAGTCAGCCTTTTTCAGTGCCTATTCTATTTTATTGTAAACAGAAAACAGATTGTGTCATAATCCAGGTTAGTGGGAAAAAAGACAAAAATTGCACCCATTCTCTTGTTTTAAATTCAGATGCAGTTTCTGACAGAGCCATTTCCAATCACTAGAATAGTGGTAGAAGGCAGTGGTATTGTGCTGTCCCTTATGCTTTGTTGGTGGGTGAAATGTTATAGAAAAGGAAACCATAAATGAAAAAGAAGACTAAAACTGCCAGGGTAACCCATGGTCCTGCCCCCATTCTGTTTACACTGCTCACCTTTTGTCTGTTTGTAGGGACTTTTCTTGGTTAAACCTTACCTGTTGGCATTTCTTGAGTTGTATAAATAACTTTTGTGCCAGCAAGCATTGGGTTAATGTGCAGATCATCATACTAACATCACTCCTCCACCCCCTCATTGGAACTTGCATGGGCAGGTCCATGGGTTACCCTGGCAACTCTATAACCTTCTTTATAAGATCTGTCACAGTAAAGGATGGGGGCATTAAAAACAGCAACAACAACAACGGCTAATGGTTTTCATATACCAAAATAACAATTCCCACTTGATACTTTTCCAGCGAGTTATTAATGTTTTGCTTTTGCTCTTTCATCTTTAATGAAAGGAATGCTCCGGTTTTCATTCTTACAAGGTGTTTTGGGGCCTTGATATAAAACAAGTGCTATAGGAATGAGACTGGCATAATTAAAGAATAAATGTTAGCCCTTATGAAGTCACACTGGGTAAAGCAATTCAATCATTGTGTTTTACAGTAATATAAAAATGTATTCATCTTAATTATTTTGCTAAAATGAAAATAAAGTGAATAGCATAACCCATTTAACGAAATACGACTATACTCCTAATATTAATTATAATATATATAATGTCTGCTAATATAGCTGACTTGTAATTGCTGAAGACTGTAATGAATCAAAAAGACACCTATGTAGATACATAACACATACAGATACATGTCTGTACTCAGAACACCTGTTCACCTCATTGAGACAGGGATATGTACTATGTATGCTGTGTAAGTCATGCAGAGGCTGAACATTTCTGGAATCAAGCAGTGACAGGAGAAGCGATTTCTTTCCTCATTTGTCTCCCATGCCTGGTCTCACGCAGTCTGCTCCACCTGTCCCTGGCCATTACGGCTAACTAAATACAGCAATTGCCACTGATGTCTTCTTTTCTCTTTTGAACAAATGCATCTTCATTTATTTCCCAATAACTCAACTAAATGCTAAAACAGGATTTTTCATATGGTCTACGTTTGTTCTTGGCAGTGCTTGACGCAACATGGCATAGCATTTATTTTACACATACTAACTACCTAAGAAAGAACATGATGAAAGTCAAGTAATCTTATTTAAAAAGCACAACACATACAGCACATAGTATTTTCTGTTAGAATATTGCTATGGTTTGGCATCAGGGTCAGAGGCATAACATTAATCAAAGATTCAATTTATAATTTCTCTGATTGTTGGGTTTAAATGAAATTTTTTTTTTTGGATTTGTCAGTGGTCTCAAAGTAATTTGTAATTGCAGTTGAAACAGGATATGATTATCTCATTTTGTTCCTATATTGCTGATGCCACTGGGCATATATTGCTGGTACCAGTGTGTCATGAAATGCTGGGGTCTCTGTGTCAGGAAAAATGCTGGGACCATTGTGTTATATATTATTTGAGCAGTTATATTGTGAAATTCTGGGGCCACTGTATTGTGAATTGTTAGGCATGTGCCATTTATTGATGGATCATTGTGTCATATTTTGCTGGTACTGTTGTGTCATGAAATACTGGGGTTGCTGTGTCATGAAATCCTGGGGCCATTGTATTGTATATTACTAAGGCCAGTTTTGTCATCAAATGTTTTGGCCACTGTGTTATGAAATTCTGGGTTCACATATATATATATATTGCTGGGGCCACTGTGTTTTGAAATACTGGGTTCATTTGTGACATATATTGCTGGGGCTGCAGTGCCAATGTTATTATATGAATTGTCTTCAGAATATCATAAACAACCTAACAACAATTTTTTTTGATTTTACAAAACAATTTAAGAATTCTTTGTGAATACCTGAATGTGACTTTTCCATATGTATTAACCTCATAATGTGTTTGTCTTCTTTAGAATTTTACTCCTTGAGTAAAGGTTTTGAAATGTGTGAAAAAAATATATTAATGTTTAATTGGCGTTATATTTTAAGAATTTTTATAGTGCCGAAATCTGTTTTGCCACTAAAAAAATCTTCATGATTTTATGTATTGTGTTTCTATGTGGACTTCAAACAGGGAATATACTGCCAGATGTTCCTATTAAGTTAATTAATTATAAAGTTATTTATTTTATTCAGTGTGCTTAGGAATAGCTAAAAAAAGCATAGTACTAGAAGCGGAGGTATTATTGGAAACCCATTTTCCGGAAAAGCAATATTTCCAGAATATTGCAATGCCATTTCCCATTTAACCATTAATTCTTGAACCTATTGATTTGCTCTCTCGTTGTAATAATGAAACAGTACCCTGGAGATAAAAACATGCTATTGTGTTTATTAGTAACATGTAGGCATAGTGCTCTGCATTTATGAAAGACCCTTTATCTGGAAAACCCCTGGTCATAAGTATCTAATTTAACAGATTCCTCCTAATTCTTATAAATCTTCCTTTTCAGTGATTTTCCTGATAAATAGAAAATAATGCATTTACTGTTCTAGCGATTGTGCCTTTGCATAAGAAATTGCTTGCAGTATAATCCTAAACCCACCTCATGACTTAAATGGATTATCTTTTTTTAGCAATTTGCAGACTTCCTGTAAGATAATGTACTGCCAAATGAAGTTGGCATTAGGGAGTAATATTGATATAATAACAAATGTAGCACATCATAAAACTGTTGAGATGTATATTATTTTTTCCCATTTTATCAGTTTACAAAAATAAAGCTCATAACCCACGTGACAATTATTGTTAAAATGTTTCAAATTTATTTTAGTGTATTATATGATGTATGCAAGTACAAGAGTATTTTAACAGTAAAAAGGCAGACAGATACTGTTTCAATAGCATTTACTTGAGAATTTGAAATGATTTTATATTTGAATGTTGCTTACAATTACATTAGCTTTTACTGTACAAAATATTTTGATTTATTTTCTTTTTAAATAAAGAAGGGAAGATCTGTTTGTATAGCATATACAAGTATGGGATTTGTTATCCGGAAACCCATTATCCAGAAAGTTCCCAATTACGGAAAGACCATCTGCTATAGACTCAATTTTAATCAAATTATTTTAAAAAAATCTAATTATTTTCTTTTTCTCTGTTTTTCTCAGTACCTTATACTTGATCCCAACTAAGATATAATTAATCTTTATTTAAGGCAAAACAGTTCTATTAAGGTATGGAGATCCAAATTACAGAATACCCAAGCCGAGGTCCTGAGCATTCTGGATAACAGGGTCTATATTTGTATATATACAGTATATGTACATGTAAATCTTCACCTTTCACACATACCATGCACAAAAGCAGGTAGTAGCTAAAACAAAAGAACATATCTTTATAGTAAAGAATATTATCTGTTATATCTTAGGTGCCTGTGCTGTTCTGACTCAGCCGGCCGATAATTCCCAGTATTTTCTCTGCAGTGGTCATTTTATAATTATTTCTCACTATTCTGACTGTTCTTGCTCTCTATTTACGATACACCATTAATCTGGTTAACTGGCCAGTGTACAAGTGAGGGGAGTTGGGAACAAGCTGTAAGTTCCCTTCGATGAATAGATAATTACATTTCATGATAGAGCTTAATGTTTGTCCTGCTTATAAGAGATCTACCTTCAAATTAATAATAAGAGGCACTAAGCATGATTTCTTCCAATATGAGGTATTAATTCCCTTAATTAAATTTAGAATTATAGAGAGAGAAACACACTCAGATTAACTCTTTGCATTTTCCGGAATATTGTTCCAGAATATTAATACATATAACTCCTTACATGTGAACTATTTATATCATATACTTACATATATGTTGTTAGATAAAAAGATTGCAAGTACAGAGATGCATCTTGGTATTTGAAAGCATAAACAAACAAATATATTTTACTTGTGCCTAGTGACTTGAAAGAACATGTAATTCTAAGCAACATTCCAACATACATTAACTATTTGTTGGGTTTAAAAAAAGGTTATTTGTGATGTATATGCAAGGAAAGCTTTATCTGACTGTTTGTATACTCTGCCTTCCTGTTTCTGACTCTGACAAAAGTCGTGCGACAATCCGAATCATACAAATCTTTCGAATTCTTTTCAAATTTTTCTAATCTTTCAAGTTGACACTGACTTTTTCAGATTATTATACAAAAGCCAACACAAATCACAGCATCTTCAAATTGTAAAAGGAACATCTGCCATTGACGTCTACATGACCTTGACATATTTTAGCTGGAGTATTTTCAGATTTTTAGCAGTTTTGAGGTATAATAAATCTCTACATATTGAAGGTTTTTTTTCCCCTCTAAAAATTAGAGTTTTCTGCTTTAAAGGAAAACTTTACCCCCAAAATGAAATTTAAGCAACAGATACAATGTAAGACAAGGCAGCTGATTAACAGACCTGTCTTTGCTGGGAAACATTGTTTAAAAAGTAACGACCAGGAGTTAAAGAAACGGTAAACATAAAAATTAAAGTGTATTAAAGTAATGAAAATGTCTTGTACTGTTGCAATGCACTGGTAAAACAGGTGTGTTTGCTTCAGAAACACTACTAGTTCATATAGTTCATATAAACAAGCTGCTGTGTAGCAATTGTGTAAATTTTAAAAAAAGGCTATATGGCACAGGTAAAATAGTGGATAACAGATAAAACCATTATGTTGTACAGAGCTTATCTGCTATCTGCTGTGTAACCCGAGCCTTTTCTCCTTTGAATGGCTGCCGCAATTGCTACATAGCAGCTGTGTACAGGTGTGGCAATTTGTTTAAAGGAGTAGTAAACCCAAATCTGCCATTTTGCCCAAGCCGAACATAGAAAAGACTAACACTGCAAGAAGGAGACAGAGGAAAGACATCTGTATGAACCTGTTGTTACCATTATTCAGATAGCAATGGCAAAAAAAAAATAAAGGTATAGTGGTCCTTTAAGATTTTGTAGAACTATATCAGTCATCATTACTAGCGTAAAGCCATAGATGCTAAGATCCATAGACGCAAAAATCCGATCCTTGATTCGTACGATTTTCAGACTGTGTGTGGAGAGTCGCGACATTTTTCACCGGCGGAGATCGGTTATTTGGTCGATCGGACATGTTAAAGGATTTCTGTCGGCTGCCGGCTGATATGTTCTTTTATACTTTATTTGGTTAATGGCAGGTTGGGAGATGGGGAAGTCCGATCGATCTTTGCATCTATGGCCAGCTTAAATGGTGGATAGACCAACAGCTTATGAAATTTGCAGGTTGCCACCTGTGCAATTAAATAAGCTAAAACAAATCTTCTACTTAAGGTAAGAATATCGTAATGACTACTTGCCTGTGCATACCATAATCGTTCAGTCTTTGGTCTACACTTTATGCCATACCAGGTCTTATTTTAACTCCAATAGTGACATTCGACCTTAATTACATTTCCAGCCTTTCAGCATCACTGTACCATGTCTCTATAGCTCCCAAGGCCTTGCTGCCTGGCAAACAGCCAGTGCCTTCAGATTTTAAAATGTTCTTGTTTAGGAAAGCATTTCTGTGGGGTGCTAAATTACCGCTTCTTATTGGAGCTTTAAAAATAAAGTGATACATATGCACTGCTGTTCTCCTGATTCACAGCTTCACATGCACTTTTGGTAATTCTGCTTCTATTGCTCTATCAGTCTTCCCATACTCCTAATTAGGCTGCATACTGTAGTGCAGGGAATACAGTTTTCTAATGAATGTAACCTTTATATTAAAATGGTAGGGAATTGAAGCACTCCCTGTTTTCTCTTTGCTGTAGATACTAAATAAACACACATATATAGGGGCTAATTTATCAAATATCGAACTGCTGAATCCTAATGGATTGATGATAATGGATGATTTTTTTCCTGTGTATTAAAACTTTATAACACTTCCCTGACTGTTAGGAAATTTTATAACAACTTGACACATGTATTAATCCTGTCAAATCAGTCAGAGTATATTTGCTTTGAGCAGTTAAACTTTATTCTGAGATATGGAGTGATAGTGATCTGGCTGTGTATTAGCAGCAATAAGCGCTATTACCTGTCTGAATGCTTTCTTTCAGATGCATATAAAGGACTCTGCAATTATTTTGGTGCTAGTATAGGATCTGTTATCCAGAAACCCATTATCTATAAAGTTCCAAATTACAGGACGTTTGTCTCCCATAAACTCTATTTTTATCAAATAATTAAAATTTTTAAGACATATTGCTCTGTTCTCTGTAATAACAAACCAGTACCTTGTACTTGATCCACATGTATTGGACCTCTTATCAAGAATGCTTGGGACCTGGGGTTTTCCGGATAACGGATATTTCTGTAATTTAATCTTCATACTTTAAGTCTTTTAGAAAATCATGTAAACATTAAATAAACCCAATAGGCTGGTTTTGCTTCCAATAAGTATTAATTATATCTTAGTTTGGATCATGTACAAGGTACTGTTTTCTTATTACAGAGAAAAAGGAATACAAATTTGGATTATTTGGATAAAATGGAGTCTATGGGAGATGGTCTTTCTGTAATTCTGAGCTTTCTGTATAAAGGGTTTCCGGATAATGGATTTAAGTTATGGAGATCCAAATTACAGAAGGATACCTCACTGGTTAAAACCCAGGTCCCACGCTTCTGGATTACAGGTTCAATACCTGTACAAATCCTCACAGAGCAGAAAATAAATTCTTGAATCCAAAAGAGCCAGAAAAGAATTACCAAGTGTAACCTTTAGATACTGCTCTGTAAAATGTTACAGATCATGATACATTGGCTCAATAGTGTTGTGTATTAGTGATGTGTGAATTTATACCCCCGCACTTGCCTGACCCGCGCCCGCCTGCACTCAGCTTTCCTCCTCCTTTTATAGACCCACCCCACCGGTGACAGCTCAAAAGAGGCGAGGCGGGCAGGCGTGTGCTTATAAAACCGGAAGTCTGAAGCCGGCAGTTTATGACCCGCAAATGGCGCAGCAAGGTCTTCTCGATTCTGCCCATCTTGGGGGTAAACCCGTGGGTCCCCCGGGTATCGGCCTGCACATCACTATTGTGCGTTTTTAAATAAATACCACACAAGCAAAACAAACCAGTAAAATATATATATCGTTATCAATTGTTTTTCTGATGCTACCAGTTAATAATAAAAATTAGTGATCTCACTTGTGTCACATGACTAGTTGAAACATATTTATAAAGCACCAATTAATTCTGCAGCACTGTAAATAGAAAATTGTGCAAATTTGATTGGTGGCCCAGGGCATTATTCAGCCAGTTATCAGTTGGGCAAGCCTTATTGACTCTATGTTCCAAAAGTACTGGACTGACATGCTTCTTGTGTCTTTATATGGTAATGGTAAATTATAGTTACTGCTAATATCTGTATATCTTACAGTCAGAGAG
The DNA here is from genome assembly GCF_017654675.1 of Xenopus laevis. NCBI lineage: Eukaryota > Metazoa > Chordata > Amphibia > Anura > Pipidae > Xenopus > Xenopus laevis. The sequence continues at coordinate 139,785,508 of NC_054373.1, read as the reverse complement.
TCATTAGTCCCTACATATTTAACAGTAGTATATTAGTCCATATAAACATATATTACACTTACATGACATGTAAACTGAAGAAGGGCATGTGTGCATTTTTACACTGAGGAAAGGAGCATTAAAGGGATACTGTCATGGGAAAAAAATTTTTTTTCAAAATGAATCAGTTAATAGTGCTGCTCCAGCAAAATTCTGCACTGAAATCCATTTCTCAAAAGAGCAAACAGATTTTTTTATATTCAATTTTGAAATCTGACATGGGGCTAGACATTTTGTCAATTTCCCAGCTGCCCCAAGTCATGTGACTTGTGCTCTGATAAACTCCAATCACTCTTTACTGCTGTACTGCAAGTTAGAGTGATAATACCCCCTCCCTTTTCCCCCCCAGCAGCCAAACAAAAGAACAATGGGAAGGTAACCAGATAACAGCTCCCTAACACAAGATAACAGCTGCCTGGTAGATCTAAGAACAACACTCAATAGCAAAAACCCATGTCCCACTGAGACACATTCAGTTACATTGAGAAGGAAAAACAGCAGCCTGCCAGAAAGCATTTCTCTCCTAAAGTGAAGGCACAAGTCACATGACCAGGGGCAGCTGGGAAATTGACAAAATGTCTAGCCCCATGTCAGATTTCAAAATTGAATATAAAAAAATCTGTTTGCTCTTTTGAGAAATGGATTTCAGTGCAGAATTCTGCTGGAGCAGCACTATTAACTGATTCATTTTGAAAAAATGTTTTTTTCCCATGACAGTATCCCTTTAAGTTCGGAAACCATTGGTTTGCCTTTACACCACAATAAATATTTGGAGGTACTTGCACCCCACTTAAGTCATCAGTGTGTGTCCATTCTGCTGTATTACTTTGGTAGGACATGCGAGTCTTGATCACTCCCAGAATAGTTGTGACCGTTCTGACATTAGGCTGTTTATAAAGAATTTTGAATTTAATTCACACAGGGTGGAAGCACACACACCTAAGACAATATACTTCAGCTTTTCTATCTAATAAATACATGTTCATTTGATTTTACTTCTCTGAGGATTCGTTATCTCATGCAGAAGGAAAAGAATAAACATCCTACGGTTATTTACTGTGGAGTTTGGCTGAATGGTTTTTTTTTTGCATTCTGCTACATTAAAGGAACCCATTTTAAAGAAAAAATATACCTTCTGTGTATATACTGTAATATGAAACACATACAGAGAAATATATCCTCTAAGCTTACCCATATCAATATATTAAAGGACATTAAGAAGGTGATCTATCAAACTGAATTAGATTTTTTTGCTGTAAACTTCCTGAATTCAAATTATGCTTTCAAAACTTGTATGTACAAAATTTATTTATAATTGTAAAACTCAAATGAAGACGTTTCACTACTCATCCGAGCAGCTTCTTCAGTTCAACTGACTGGCGTGGGAAATTCTCGGCATATAAACTCTTCCACTAATCCATTCACAATGGCACATTGTAACTCTTCAAAGAGGTGACATCTGCAGAAATTCACAGGGGTGTAGATTCTGTGATAGGATTATCCAATGTGAAACGTCTTCATTGATTACTCAGCAAGTCCAGTTGTTTTTAGATTTACGTATACTAGATATACCATGACCTGGATGAATGAAAATCTTCATAGTCAATTGTAAAACTCAAATGTTACATTTTGGCCATCTAAATGGTGCCGAGTTTGTCAAGAAGATGATGCAAACCATCTATGGTAAATTTTAAGTTTCTTCACCCATTGAAATGATACAAAAGTAAAAATTAGTGGTTTTAAAAAATGTTGACAATTTTATTCAAATAATTTTTTGTAACCCCCTCATTACACCCGCACTTTATTATGCAATAATATATGGGATAATATATGGGATGAGCTCAACATTCTCATTTCATCATACTAAAAGTTATTTTAAAGGTGAATGACCCCATTTTACTTTGCCGTGATGATTCAGCTGGCCCCCTGAGTCTTCTCAGATTATGTGGTCCAACTAAGCAAATGGTTGGCATAGAGTAGAGTCCAATTGTCTTGGACTTTAAAGGCACCATGTTTAAACCAGAGAGATCTACACTAGTCAAATACTAGTTGAGTTTTTCTCTGTCTTAATATGAAGTATTATGAAGCATTCTTTCTAAATAAATTCAGAATGAGTGCGTCAATCCCATTATGCCTGTAGATCTTTTGGTTAACATTTTAATAACAAGTGTGAAAATACCTATTGTACCAGTTACTAAAGCAATATGGCAGAGGGCTAGCTTTGTACATATGTTAGGGTCTACTATATAAGTCAGCAGCACATAATAATTTTTGTTGCATTTAATTTTTTATTGCATTAAATTGAACATTTGGTAGAGCTGGGAGCAGGATCAGTGTTGTAAAGGGATGTGGCCAAGACCCACTTAAAATGGCTGGGTTGTCACCTCTCTACAATATGTTTTAAACTGTATCATGGAGCCCTCAAAACAGCTCATTGAGGGGCCAGAGAAGCTCCCTTTACATATACAGTAGAACAAATGCTGTTTCATGCAATTGCTCTATATTCAGCAAAGAACCACAAGAAAGAGTGTGTTTGCTTATTCACCTCAGGCTACTCGGTTCTGTCATGTTCTTGACAACAGACAGTGGTGTGTGTGTTTGGATTCAGTAAGCTGTTTTTTTTTTAAACATTATTTTATTTGAATTTTACAAAAAACAAAACATACATGACACAATACATTACATCCTCCTATAGTCAGTAGTACGTATAGAAGCTGAGGGAGTTTCCCACCGTACATTCCACAACCCTTGTATATACATCCATTTCATGACCCCTTCCGTGTTATTATAAATACTTGGCCCATGGGCTACTGTGTGTAGCTACATATATTACCCCCCTATGCGATTCATTATACATGTGCTATCGCATTAACTCATATCTGTGCCCTCCCCCCCGTACCCACAATATTACAAGTGGATAATTATATTACCAATCTCATTAGATTATGCCTGCCTTTATCACGCAATCCCAGTGTTTCCCCTCACTCAGTCACAACTGTGTCCTATCTCCCCCTTAACCACAGCAATACCAATAATATTCTCCACCATTCCAATTCGTTATTCCTTTATCAACACTAGTCCCAGTATTACCCTCACCCAATACCATTACCCCTTGAATGGTCACCTCTATTATAATGTGATTCCGCCAGCCTCTCATATTCACTACCACCAGGAGGCGAGAGGGAAAAAGAAAAAAAAAAAAAAAAAGGAAAAAAAAGGAAAAAAAAAAAAAAGGGGGGGGAAAAGAAAGAGGGGAAGAGGAAAGGGAAGAGGAAGAGATAGACACAACACCAACCTGGTTCACAAATACAATTCAAGTATAAATTCAAATTCAGTTATCCACCAAAGTACTAACTGATCAATCCACTTAAACCATTTAAATAAGATCATAATTCACAGCACGTTATACCCAGCGTCCAACCTGAGTTTAACTAGATTATAAGTATAGCTTTCTACAGGTTTCACACTGTTAACCTCCAGCCATGGCTTCCATATTCTCTCAAATTTCTCCGGACACCCTCGGGCCCGATAAGTAAGCTTAATAGAGGGAACTGTTTTATTAATTAGTGTAACCCATTGAGTTATGGTCGGATTGTTCTTACCCATCCAGTTCATTATCACTAATTTCTTGGCATAAAATAGTACAACCCGCAAGTGCTCTAGTTTTGTTCAAGGGTACTAAGTCATCCACCAGTCCCAATAAACATATTCCTGGAGAATAACCACAGGGAAGTGCTAAGTTGTCAGCCAAATATCTAATCACTTCCCTCCAAAACCTTTGCACTGAGGGACAGTACCATGCCATATGCAAAAAAGATGCATCTGGCTCCTGGCATCTTGGACAATTTGCCCCAGTTTCTCTACCCATTTTCTGCCTCTTTATAGGAGTTATATACAACTGTTGAATAAACTTATATTGAACCAGTCTATCCCGTAAAGAAATTAGATCACCATAAATTGAGCCAATAGCCTCTTCCCACTGTTCTTCACTAATATCAGGGACTATCTGTTGCCAGCGTCTCCATGCCCTGTCAAATGGCGCAGGAACAGTACTCAGTAACTCCTGATATAGCCTAGCAGTCAGTTTATCCCTTTTTGACTCCCTCAATATCCGCTCTATCGGGGGGATATTATATATCACCTCCAGAGATGAGAACTGAGCCTTAAAAGCGTGGCGCAACTGGAGATAACGAAAGAACTGCAATTCTGGTTCACTGAGTTGTGCCTTCATTTGTTGAAAAGTAGGAAATACCTGGTTTACCAGAATTTCTCCCAGCAACTTACATCCTTTTGCAGTCCAGTACGAGCAATCTTGCATAGTTTTAAAGTGGGGCAAGTTAGAATTCCTCCACAATGGCAGATAGGGCGATATCAAAGGGGACTTATGGCCTATATACGAACAAGCAATTTCCCACGCTTTAAATGGAACCGCTATTGTAGATGGGTAGTCATCATAATCACACAGCCGTCTATATGGCAAGTTTTTAAGGGCCTCCAGTGATCCAATTCTAGAGGCCATAATTAACAGGGCTGGATCCTCCACCTCACTATGAAGCCAACTGTGAATATGATAAATCTGACTAGCCAAAAAATAGTACCGTAAATGGGGTAGAGCCAAGCCCCCTTTATCCAACGTAGCTGTTAATGAAATCCAGGAAATGCGTGGGGATTTATTAGCCCATATAAAAGGCAATAAAACAGAGTTAATCTTGCGAAAATGATATTCTGAGATCCATACAGGAGAGTTATGTAGCTTATACAAAAGCTTAGGAAGATAAATCATTTTATACAGGTTAATTCTACCCCATAGGGAGATTGGTAAGCAGGACCATACTTTAACTGCCTTTCCAAGTTGTTCTACTACTGGGTTAATATTATCTGAGATATACAGATTATGATCTAAAGAAATAGTAATCCCCAGATATTTAAACTTATTCACCCATTTAATACCATGTGAACTAGTAGATTGAATAGGTCTCACGTCAATAGGGAGAATAACGGACTTAGATTTATTTATAATTAGTCCAGAGTAATCACCAAATCTCTTTATAATACCCAAGGCCTCTTGCAAAGATGAACCCGAATTTTCTAAGAACAATAACATATCATCCGCGTACAAAGCAATCTTATCTTCCAATGCACCATACTTAAATCCCACAACCCTCGGATCCTGACGGAGACAGGCAGCTAAGGGTTCAATTGCTACTGCAAATAAAAAAGGAGACAAGGGGCATCCCTGTCTAGTTCCCCTAGCCAAGGGGAAGTAGGAGGACACCATGCCATTGACTTTAATACATGCCGTAGGTTTAAAATATAGCATTTGAACCCATCTGATAAAACCCGGGCCGAACCCAAATTTCCTCATGACTACCCACAGATACTGCCATTCTATTGAGTCAAATGCCTTGTTAGCGTCCAAAGACACAATGATCCTTGACCCAACATTTATATGATTAGTCTGTAAATGAGTAAAGACTCTTCTCAGGTTAATAGTAGTCGACTTACCAGGCATAAAGCCCGTTTGATCTTTGTGTATTATAGAGGGAATTACTTTAGCTAATCTGGTGGCCAAGATCTTTGCCAATATCTTGGCATCTGTGTTTATGAGCGATATCGGCCTATATGAATCGCACAACGCAGGATCTTTGCCCTCCTTCGCTATCAGAACAATAACTGCCTCATAAAAGGAAGGCGGGAGGATCCCCTGCTCAAAGGCAGACATAGAGGTTTCATGTAAGTGTCTAACCAGAGAGTGACCCTGTGTTATATACCAAGCAACTGGAAGGCCATCTGGGCCCGGGGTTTTATTAGAGGGGAGGGCCGATATCGCTTCCACCACTTCCTTTTCAGATATCGGGGTATCAAGATACTCCCTCTCCTCCTGTGTCAGACTAGGGAGAGTAATTGCCTCCAAATAAGAAAATACCTGCTCTGCTGAGTAACCTGCCTTCGTCTGATATAACGTCTCGTAAAAATTCATAAAGACTGAAAGTATATCATCTGGAGTATTAACCACTTCCCCTGCTGAATCCTGTATCTGAGCTATTGGAGTCTGTGAATCCCTAGCTGAAGCCAACCTCGCCAGTAATTTACCAGCTCTATCCCCCTGTTCAAATATGCCCTGGCTGGCATATAACAACCGATTACTAGTCAGCTTCGTTTGGGCCAACTCCAGCTCTCTTTGTGACTGAACCAGTAGCTGATATGTGGTATTCGTGGGAACTTGACTATGGGCCCTCTCTGCCTCTGTAAGAGCCATAGCTGCTTTATCAACTTCTGCCTTAGATATTTTCTTAACCTTAGCAATTTCACTAATTAACACCCCCCGAGCGACCGCCTTGGATGCCTCCCATAGGATTCCTGGAGGAGCCGTTCCCACATTGATATCCCAATATGCCCCATATTCTTCACATGAGTGATCCCTGACTTGTACATTTGATAACCACATTGGGCATAATCTCCAATTTGCTCTATTACCACCAACCCCCACTCGAATTGAAATACACAAAGGGGAATGATCTGAAAACGCTCTCGGAAGATATTCCACAGTACTAACCTGTTGTGCAAAATCTACAGAGGCCAAAGCTAGATCTATTCGAGACAAAGTAGCATAGGTCGCTGAATGACATGAATATTGTCCCTCACCCGGATGTTTCCAACGCCATAGTTCTATAAGACCTAGGTTATCCACCCATTGCTTCAATCCCTGGTTATAACTACTTGTTTGACCCAGCCTATCCAAATGAGGATCAAGAGTGGCATTATAATCCCCTACCATACAAATCGGAGCACTTGGAAAGGAGGCAAGTACTGAATAGACCTGGTCTAGGAGGGATGAAGAGAATGGAGGAGGGCAATATATATTAGCCAAAGTAAAAATTTGGTTAGCAATTTTACAATGAAGGACAATATACCTGCCATAAAAATCTGTTCTAATCCCCACACACTCAAACGGAACACCCTTCTTAACAAGAATCGAGACCCCTCTTGCATAAGTAGAAAATGAGGCATGATAAACATAGGCCACCCAAGGTTTCTTCAACGAAAGAAGCTTCTGGCCCACCAGATGGGTCTCCTGTAGGAGCAAAACATCAGGCTTATATCTTTTGATGTAATCGAACACTCGAGCACGCTTATATTTACAATTAAGACCCCTAATATTCCAAGATACTAGAGTCAAGGAGGACTGCATATGGGAGAAAATTGGAATATCTCAAAATTCAAAAGTACCTTGATCAAGATAATTATATGTGAACCATAACATACAAAACACATAAAAAATGAAATCCCACACATACCCTTTTCCCACCCTGCCCATCCCCTAATCCTAGGAGGGCCTACACCCAATACCATTAACCCTATGGGGAGGAACCCTATTGCTCCCAACTAGTGGCCAAAAAGCTAACTGACACCCTTAGTTATGTCTTAGCCTTCCCAATTGTCCCGTGCTTACAAATCTTCAGTTTCGAACCAGTCCCAAGGTCAATCGTGCAGCAAGATCATAAGCGTCTCTGAGTCGGTGAGCCCGTAGTCACAGAGGCCTTCCCTCCAGCCACGCATTGGCCTCGGCCGGGGCTGTGAAGAAATGGACTTTGTCACCATCCTGGACTCTCAGTTTAGCTGGAAACAACATCGCATACGATAGGTTGATCTGCCGGAGACGTTTTTTTATATCTGCAAATTTTAGCCTTTGCTTTCGCACTTCGGTGGAGAAATCTGGATATATAGAGATTTTAACATTCTCATAGATAATTTCCTGCTTTTTCCGAGCTTCCGAGAGGATTTTATCTCGATCTCTGTAATTCAGTATTCTGGCTATACAAGGGCGAGGAGGAGCACCAGGTGGGGGTAAACGAGCCGGGACTCTATGAGCCCGCTCCACTGTAAACGCTGATGAAAAATTATTGCACCCAAACGTATCTTTGAGCCAATCCTCCAAGAAGAGCTCAGGCGTACTCCCCTCCACTCTTTCTGGTAGGCCCACCAATCTAATATTGTTCCTGCGGAGCCTATTTTCAAGGTCATCCGCTTTTTCCTCCAATCTCCGAACTTTCTGTGCCATTTCAGATAATTTACTTGGGATAGAGGTAGTAACATCCTCGAGTGTGGAAATGCGCCTCTCTGCCTCTGTTGTACGTTCCCTTATCTTTTGCACATCCTGCTTCAGCAAAGCAAAATCCTGTTTAAGGTCATCCATCTTTGCTATCGTGGCAGCATGGTTGCTGTTAATAAGCAACATAAGTTCAGACAAAGTTGGTTCAATGTGTACAGTATGTTCACTATGTTCTGCTATCTGTTCACTTAAATTACTGACCGGAGAAAGCATGGGAGAACCATAAGGGGAAGGCTCAGGAGATATGGACCCCTGGCTTTTGTGCATAGTGTCATTATGGGAGGTATCCCTGGCATACTTGCCCAGTTTCAATGCTGCAGAGGCTCCAATAGTCTTCCCTTTCCCCATCTTGGTGATAGTTCTTCCCTCTCCATCGCCATGTTTAGCAGAGTTAGGTGACACTCCACGAGCGCCAGCACCATCTTGGATATTCGGCGTTTTCACGCCGACGCGTGAATTCGCTCCGCGACTTTTCCCCATATCGGCGCACAATTCTGAGCCCTGGCTGTGAGCCGCAGAGTACCGCCGGGTAAGGGAACTCGCTAAGAAAGACGCTCCGGTTCTCCCGTCACGACTCGGCGGTTCTTACAGGGAGAAAAACAGTATCTTAGCAGCACGGGTGCTGCGGTGCAGTGCTAAGCGTCCGTCTCCGTCGGCTTCCGGCCACGCCCCCAACGAAAATGAAGCTCAGTAAGCTGTTTGGGGTACTTCCTAGTTTGATACACAGCATGATAGAGTCTTGTCTACTCTAAATAGGGGGGGGGTTTAAATTGAAAGATTACATTTTTGTATTTTTTTTATCTGTGGACATAAATCTATGGACATATAAAACTGACTTAAATAAGAATTATCCTTGGCATAGCATGGGCATGCACCCATGTTCTCATAGCAATGGTGGCCAATTTCTCCTATGTCATAAGCCGTTATTCCAATGTAGCACCTATCCAGTGGCTGGATTGTAATAAAATAATTATCTCGCATTAAGACGTCAGTGGAAGCCCTTGGCATGAAGACTTGAAACATTTTACACCAGAAATGAAATTACTGCGGAGATGAAAAATAATCACTTTGGTTACTGTTGTTTTTAAAATAAAAGATGGGTGAGAAAGCATCTTATCTAAGATAAATACAGCACAGTGACAAGTGGTGAAGGAGGAATTTATACTATCAAGGCAAACGTTTCAAAGCAATTGTTTACTAAAAGAGATATGAATTCCATCTTGCAATATTTTTACTGTTGTTATTTATTGATTTTCGGCTAGATTTTTTTTTCTCTGAAAAATTCTGTTTTCTTCAATTTACCAAGGCAAATATTATGCTTCTTGTTTTTGTATCTGAGATATCCAATAAACATTTTAGCTTTTCTTATACTCGTGCCTCCCTGAGCCCGCGGGGAAACATTATTTAAATTCTCGCATTCTTGTGAGCAAAGTATAACTTACTTACCTTGCTTATCAACTTCTATCATGCAGGCCATAAGAATGCTTATAATCTGAATGTTATTGGTAGTCGGGCATTTAGAGGCAAATGTTTGTACGTATTAAAGTAAATGCATTTATTTAAGTAGCGAGCGTGTGTATGTGTCTCCCTAATGCTGGTGGCACATACAGTGTTTTGACTGCTGATGTCAAACAGTGGAAGCACCTTGAATTGCTTGAGCATTCGTGTGCAGCAGACCACCTATTATTGATGTGTGTGTGTGTAGCAAGGGTGCTTTTTATTAGATAACATTACAAGTAGTAACAGATGGACAGTGGTATTTTGTCTGCTAATGACCATTGCTGTCTTCCGGTCATCTTGGATGGCAGTAATAGTCAAGACACCCTAGGGGACATTGCCATTGCAGGACCAATAAATTGGCAGTCAGTTGAATGAAAAATGCACTTCCAGATACAGTAGAACCCCCATTTTATGTTTTTCAGGGGACCAGAAAAAAATATTGTAAAATCCAGGAAAATTTTAAATCCGGGAAATGTATTATGCATAATATATAGGTGGGACCACAAAACAACAATGTAAAATGAGGGAAAACTTAAAATCAGGGGATGTAAAATTGAGGTTTCACTATAGTTGCACTTCACACTCCTGCCTCCTGTTCCAAATTCCATACATCTATTGATCCAGGGGAATCCTGGAGCTACCTTTATATACGAACCAGGTGGTAGCTCCAGCTCCCCCAGTAGGGTTGCCACCTGTCCGGTTTTGACCCGGACAGCTGGTTTTCGGAAGGTCTGTGCCGGTCAAATTAGGAAAACTGGGCAGGATTCACCGTAATGTGATGTGAAGATTGGATATCATAGGCCTGCCCCCCAGACCAGACCATGCAGCCAAAGTGGCAACCTTCTCCCTCAGTGGCCTGCACCAATCGGCAAAATTGCACCCAAAGAATAGAGTGTACAAGTCACTCTCATGGTGAACACCGGAAATCATACCAACTGGAAAATTATCAGCATGAACTGGCTCATGCTTCAAGTTTGACAGAATTCCCACAATTGCGTCACATGCTTTTCCCCCTGGCAACCACATTAGTTTTAATTTTCACAGGAAAAACACATTGTTTATTACAAAAAACGATTATTGTGCTCAAAATACTGCACTTACCGTGGTAAACTACCCTTTTCGTGTTTCATTAGCCAAAAAAAAAAAAAGAAATTTCCCACATTCCATGGCCAATAGTTATTCTTATCAAAATTTAAGTAAATGATTGTTAGCTCTCCTAAAGCTTTAATGCAGATTCCAAATAGACATCAGATGGGATAGACTGTGGCAGGCTGGCAAGGAGGAACAAAACTGTAGTTTACTCTGGTGAACCATGTGGACGGTATGAGACATGGCATCATGTTTGCCTGTTATTTATAGTTTGTTAGTTTATTCTTTAAATAATTATATACTAATTAATAATTCAAAATAAGAACAATGTCCAAATCTGTCCAAGCGTCAGTAAGACCATTGGTGGAAGCTGGCCTCCGGCCTGGTACCTGGGCACATACTAACCAAAGTTCTGGAGCTCTGTAGTTAATTCCACATTGTGTGCCTCCGCTATAGGTATATCGTAATTGTGTAATGACCCTTTATAAAATGATAAAAAAAAGAAGGAAATCAGTTTCTATTTAAATTGCTTTTAAAATGCTTTTCCTTCATTTATTGCTATATCTTAAAACAGCAGTCAGTCCCTCTATAGTGTTTGTCCTCCCACATAAGTAGATTGCATGCTGACCCTTTGTATTTGCAATGACTAATGGAAGACCAGCAATTTCTCTATACCTCTTAGACTGATTACTGTACAGTTGAGAAGCATTTCTAACTGATTTCCTTAGTGTTTGCCAAGGTTACATACAATTTGCTACTGTATACTATGAATGTAAAATCACTAGGTCAAAGGGATTTTTCTAAATAAAGTATATTTCTGCTAAAAAAATCTTATTGTGCTTTTCAGTATTTTATAAGCTATACTGACACAAACTGAAGTAATACGTTTCTGATTTAAAATATACATAGGGCCCTGATTTATTAACTTGCGCTATCTTTTTAGTAACAGCGCCATTATTGTAAAATAGTTGTTTTGGGTGAAAAATGATTGTCCAAACTGTTAATCCTCATATACTATTTGCATTGAGGATTAACAATTTGGATCAATATTATTGCTCAGAGCTGTATCTGAGATGCTCTGACCAGTAATGCCAAACTGAAAGCATAACATATTCTGAAGAACTGACACCTCGGATAACTATTTCTTTATAAATCTTTATAAATCTTTAAAAACTTTCCGTTTTGCTAAATGTTAAAAAAAGATCAAGCCGCTAGGAATCCTTCTTGATTCTCTAGTTCTGTCTGTCAAAAATTTGTCCCTTAGGGGATTTGCAATAAAAAAGCAAAGTTTTAAATGTTCACCACATATCTGATACTTCTCTGCTGACACTTCAGAGTTTGCATGTGGGCTTGCCCTGCTGCTCTGACTGTAAGTTATAACAGACGTGTCAGGTACCCAGGGGATACCCACAAATATGCTTGTGTTTTGCTGGTTTTGAGTAGGATTTATGGATGTGAGTATGACTGCTGGTCTGATGGTCAGGTATAAGCTTCCTTTAATCCTTTTTCATTCCCTACATCCCTTGAATAAAGTCAGTTCCAGTACACAAAGACATCACCGGTGAGGTTGCAGATCAGATCAGTGAGTCTGACCATCTAAAATTGCAGGCTGCAGAGCCCTGTGCCCTTGCAGGTCTATACACAGACACACCACAGAGCAGAACCCACAGTGCATTAAGAACTACCGTCTCTGCTGATTTTTTTTGTTATCCATAATGCAGCATTTTTACTAGAATTCCAGCATAATGGCAGGTATTTGCAAAATAATGTGCAGCTTGCTCACAATCAATGTTCCCTCTATTTCCTTCTCAAAATATTTTTTTGTGCACATTTTAAACTTGTGTGCGCATTTAAAAACTGCATGCACTGGCAAGAATAAATGCAAAATGATGGGGCAGGTTTATCAAGGGTCGAATTTCGAAGTGCAAAAAACTGCGAAATTCGACCATTGAATTGCATTACTTTGAATTTGAAGTCGAAGGGTTTTTTTAATCAAATTTGGCCATATTCAGTCGAAGTCAAATCGTTCGATCGTAAGATGAAATCCTTCGAATCAAAAGATTCAAATGATTTAATCGATCGATCGAACAATTTTACTTTGACTTCTAAAAACTTAGCCAAATGTTGGCTATAGGTTCTAGGAGGTCCCTTTTAGGCTAGCATAGCAATTCGGCAGGTTTAAGGTGTCAAAGTCAATCTTTTTTAAAGAGACAGTACATCGATTTTCGAAGTCAAACTTTTTTTACTTCAAATCAAAGTCGAATTTAGGCATATTCGACGGTCGAAGTACCCAAAAATTTGTTTGAAATTCGAAGTTTTTAAATTCGAAAATTCACTTCGACCCTTAGTAGTCACCCCTGTGTTTTCTGACAAAACTGTTTGCGCACACCATAATTTGTTGCGCTGGCTCACAATCGGTATGCGTGCGCACAAGTGCACATCTTAGAGGGAACACTGTTCACAATATACCTATAAAGGTACATCTTAACTTTGTTAAAGCCTGTGCAGGTTGCAATGCAATTCGTGCATGGCATTAGCATGATTCTCTAGGTGGCGGTTAGTTGTATGTGTTGGTGCAACACAATAAGGCAGCGATCCCCAACCAGGAGCTTGTGACCAACATGTTGCTCTTTCTTGGATGTTGTTCCCAGTGGCCTCAAAGCACGTGGTAATTTTTGAATTACTGGTTTGGGGGCAGGTTTTGAATAAAAACCAGGTGTACTGTCAAACAGAGCCTCTACATAGGGGCTACCAAATAGGCAATCACAGCCCTTATTTGGCACTCCCAGAAACATTCTTGGTTTGCTCCTCAATGCTTTTTACATTTGAATGTGGCTCACTGGTAAAAAAGGATGGGGTTCTGCACGCTAAGGGAACCATAAAAGTACCACCTCCTCAAAGCTTCATATTTTAAACACATAATGGATATTTGAAGGTGATATATAAAGATGGAATCTTCGGCAATTCCTGCAAGGGCTAACTGACCAGGGAAATAAGCTGAGCTAGCAGAAAATTAATTGCTGTATCTTGTCCATATGTTTAATTATGTGGATTTCTAGTAGTGTATTTTTTTTACACTGTGTAACAAAAAAAACAAAAAAAAAACAAGTAATAACATCTGTGAACCAATTGGCTCAGAGATAACATGGCCCATATGCATTCATGGTCATTGACTGACCTCGAACAGTGTAGGCCAGGTCATTTATGATCTGACCTTCTGCATTCTGTCCCAAATAGTGTAATATCCAACAAGCCAGCTGGTTATACTGCTAATTCTATGTACCTGCATTCTTTTAAATCCCATCATGTTGCCTGCTAACTAACTGAATTTCTTGGTGTTCCAGTGCACAAAATCTGGTCAAGTGTTTCAAGGGTGGTTAGGGATTCTTGAAGGGTATGGTCAGCTTTAGCAATTGCTGGGGGCAAATATTGTATATATTACACAAAACATTGCACAACAATTTGTTTTAGCCCGTGGAGCTGTAAAGAATACCAAGTAGAGTTCCAATAACTGGACATTAATTTCTGTGTGTGAAATACAGTATTAACTTTTCCTCACTTGCATATTTATTTACAAAATTACATATGTTGATGGGAACTGCCTATTGCTTATCTAAGCTAATACATTTCTACATGCATATCTACAGACAAAATCTTCTCTGTGCCCAGCAGGCTTTTTTATTGAAGTCTTAATAATATGGCTCTGCCAAGGCAAGGGATACTGTGATATCCATTTGTTATGTATCAATGCAAAAAGACACAAATATAAGCAGTTTTGTAAATGAAGTAAGCTACAGTATGTATGGAATGCAAGGTAAAATTTAGTACACTCTGGTTATAATTGTCCTTTATAGCCTGACAGTGTATTACTCTGTCTCTAGTGCTATGTTGAGCAAAATTATATATTTGCCATGAACAGTCTCATTGGTACTGTGAGATTGATGGGGCCCAGCTGTGTTTGTCTGCAGTCTTACTCATAACAGGAATACATTTTAAACATATTTTAGCAATTAATTCTTAAATATAAAAGCAGTGAAACTGAATAAGATTGTATCACCTCAGTGCATATTTGTGTGGTATGGGGGTACAGTAGAAACTTGAGTTTATATTTCTTTAGAGACCAAGGTAAATGTGATAGACCCTGTTGTAAATTGTGTGTGTTCAGGACACACTGTGCAAAGGGGGTTTCTGCTCACTAATATATTCAATTATATAGATACAGGTGGCAGCGTTTAAAAGAAGGGAGATAGGGGCTCTGGTGGGGCAGGAATTCGTGTGAATGATATATCATTTCTGTAAGTACTGTAGAATATGTAAGCTCTCTATAAATAATGATAAAATAGTGCAGATGATTTCTAAATAATGGCATTATAATGGAACTGCAAGAACCGGAAACCACTTGAGGTAAAAAGATAAAGTTTAGTTGACATGAGCTCTGTGGATTCTAAATTCGCAAAGAGTCAGAATCCCAAACTTTGCGTAAAGAAGGCGTTACCATTGTGAGAGCATAGAGTTATCGCTTCACAGCACAGACAAACAAAGAACTGTCCAAATAACCAATATGATGGTTCTCCCCCAAGGTCAAGGTACTATTACAAAGACTAGCTTGAGAGCAGAATTCATCCAAGTCAGGGGGCTCTTGGGGAGGAATCTGCATTCACAGAATTGTATTATTTCTTGGTGTATTTGACATAACTGTAATTTGTTCACTTTTGCAGAACAGAGGGCCATGGTACATAAACTGGACAATTAATTCTTTGTACGGATGTTATTGCTGTAGCACCCAAACCAGCTTTTATAATAACTGGAAAAAGTCTTGTTAGCCCAAGATGTGCTTGGGCTAACATGTGAACTGCATGCTACACTTCAATTGCAACTCCCAGCATGCCATGTTGTAAGCCAATGACACTGGAAGTAAAACAGCAACTCCCAACATGCCATGTTGTAAGCCAATGACACTGGAAGTAAATCAGCAACAGCTACACTTTAATAAAATGTTTGTGTTGCACAAATACACTGATTGCATGAGTTTTATTCAGCAGTAAATCCTAGGAGGATTTTGCAGTAGATCCATAAGGAGCTTACTTTGTAGGTGGATGTTCTTTTTAATATTTGTTGTATTAACAGGGACTTTCTTAGCAAGTTCCTCTAGGGACTGGCTGCACTGACCATAGATCTAAAAAACACACAAAAAAACGCTTGCAGGCATTTAGTGTCTATGGAGGAGCCCCACAAATAGCCCACAGTAACAAGACTCACCAATTTGTCTTCCTTTAAAAGCGCAACATGCTTCTTTTCATGCTGTGTCTGAGCTCACTGAATAGAGAGATGATGCTTTTCTCTCCTTCTGTGCATGAGAAATGATGAGCCAAAATCTCCCTTGCTTAATTTAACCTGTGCTTTAGAAACTAGACTGATGGATATCTGGAAATATCTGTGAGGTATTTTCTGCCTCTGTGCGTGAGAAGAGAGCACATATGAGCAGCAGCGGTTACAGGTATTGCACAGTAATCATTGATTAACTGGTCATGAAACATGTCTCTAATTGCATGCCATCGCATGAAATGCGCTTTATCAGCAGTTGGTGGAACATTTGAATAAAATGAAAAACTGGAAGTTGCTAGAGAGGAGTCAGTCACTACTGATGCCCCTACAGCGGGGTTATTTAAATTTTTCTGAATGGGACACATATTAATCAGGGATACTAGCTTGAGATCCGAGCTATAATTACCCCCCCCCCCAAACCATACCTGATTGTGATTTGCTTCTCACAGCATAACCGACTGCCAATTTTGTCTAATAGTTCTGTGCTATCACAAGCATGTACCCATGTAACTTTTGGTCTGGGACTGGTCTTCTGCCTTAGATTAAATCATGTTTTTTACAAGGTACATATTTCTTGCCCCGCATTTGCTGCAGTTTCCTTACCATTGGATAACATTGCATGGTGTAAAAGGAAGCAAGATAACCATTAAGATTTTCCAGAGGGATTTCTGCTTCAGATTCACATTACACCCCTTTAAATATTTCACAGGTTGCTTAGATAGCTGAAAATCTTCTCCTTAGCTCAGAACGTTTCACGAGATGCTTCTGTACTTTTATTATTCCGAGTCCCAATCTGCAATTGATGCTGAGATATAAAAAAAAAGTCGCTGTTTGTCTACGTCAGCCAAGATTTTTATTGGCTGTATTGACTTGCGGTTTAATTGGTCTATCTATCTATATCTGCACTCTAGAGCAGGTCCAGCAAGCTAGCAGGAGCAGTGTATTAAAGCAATCCATACAGTAACTAATGTTGCCAATGGCGTTCCTCTTGAAGATAAGCACACATAAAGAAGGAGTAATGGTAAAAGCTTCAGGACTGCTCATTTTACATTGGTCAGAAAAATAAATGAAAATAAATATTGTTTTTAGGATAGGCTGTAAGTGTGTGAAAGCCAAGAAAAATAAAGACTTACATCAGCTAAAGAGCATTGACCTTACTATGCAGCTTTCCTACTCTGCCTGCCCTACAGTCTTGGACTCTGTGTCTGCATCTGAACAATGGGTTTTTGGATATATCATATATATTCATTATATATTGCATTTCAGGTTGAGGCATTGCCCACAGAACAGATATATCCAGCACTATGTAATTATAATCACTTGATGGTGCTTTTCTGTTGTCTTTGAAGAATAACTCAGTGGAGGCAATGAACATGGCAGCTCTTATACCTGTCAATCTTTAGCAGAGGGACTGGCATGTGCAAACTTTTTGCAGAATTTACACTTACATAACAACTCCTGTAGCTAGGGATCACCAGGGCATTCCGTTACCCTGTTAAGATGTGCCCCCTGCTGATTATTTTATTTATTTATTTTTAAGCTGGCCGAGCTTTGGGAGGAGGAATGTTGGGAGTTTTAGTTCTACAGTAGCGGGGACACATTGGTATTTGCTGGCATATGCCTTCAGCAGCTCATCTAACATAAGCAATCTTGTTTATTAAATAAAATGCACAAAGCCCTTAATGGCCATGGGTCAGGCAAATAAAAATAAATATGCTATAGAAACAAGTTGTGCTTATCCCTACTTGAAATATCTTCAGCTTCAGTTTCACTGCAGCTCGGTATTCTGCCTAAGCAGCAGATGAGCAATTTAATACATCTCATATAATAAATGCCAAGCACAACAAACAACCTTGGGATGCCTCACTTAGTTAAAGCCCATGGGTGTGAGGATGAGCATGTTTTAAGATTGTACACGTCTCCCCATGCCAGTTTGGCCTGCAGTTTAGCCAAGACCTGTGTTTCCCGAAACTTTGGTGTGCTGAGGCTATGAAATGAACCTGGAAAACCTTCTTTTGACTCATTACTTTCAAGCCCTTTACATACTCCTCTATTTATATAAATAATATATATATGTATCATTAGTATGCTAACCATTACTATAATTACAGTTACTCATTTTTGCAATTAGTAGGAAAGGCCAATGCAGTTATCTACAGTATATCCTGTCTCTTAAGATAACTTGACATTTCCTTTCATTAGCATTTATTTGTCATAAATAACAATATAAAAATACACTAGGCGCTTACATTATAGCACCGCATGCTCATTTCACAATAAGGAATAAATATTATCAATTCCATAGGAAAATTTTCCCCCTTCCGCATTTATAAGCTCAATCCATTTGTTATATTGATATAAAGAAAAGTTATTTTGTCATTCCAATAAATTAGTTCTTATGAATAATAGAGAGCTCTTTAATTTTTTTACAGTTTTTGTTTGTTTTACATGATGCATGTGATAGTATAGACATATGGTATATTTATTCAACGTGATTCAAAACTTTAAAATGGACAAATCATGCGAAGGAATGGTTCTCATTATGAACTTCAGTTCAGCCAGGGTGGAGTGGTTCCAATCTATTCTAGCTCCCTGTAGCTGTCAGGACTGCCGGAAGCATACCTTGTGATGCCCTTTGGCCTCTGTAATGCCTCCACGATCTTCCAAGAATTCGTTCCGGGATCTTTTAGGGAGATTTGTGGTCGTGTACCTCAATGACATCTTAATCTTTTCCAAGGACTTGGAGAGTCATCGCTCCCAAGTGAAGGAGGTACTCTCTCGTTTGAGGAAGAATTCCCTCTTTGCCAAGATTGAGAAATATGTCTTCGAAGTGGCCAAGATCCCTTTCCTCGGCTATATCATCTCCCCAGAGGGTTTTGAGATGGATCCTGCTAAAGTGTCCGCGATCCAGGAGTGACCCCTTCCTTTGAGCACCAAGGCAATACAAAGATTTATCGGGTTTGCGAACTACTACCAACAGTTCATCTAGGGGTTTTCCTCCCTCATTGCCCCCATCCTTTCACTCATCCGACAAGGGGGGAAACCGAGCTCATGGCCCCCTTTCAGCTGCTGAAACATTCCAGTCTCTGAAGGTTGCTTTCACCTCCGCCTCTGTCCTTCGACATCCTGATCCTGGGTTACCCTTCTCCATTGAGGTGGACGCATCCGAGGTTGGAGCCAGCGCTATCTTGTCCCAAAGACATCCTGCTGATGGGAAATTACATCCTTGTGCTTACTTCTCCTCCCTCATTGCCCCCATCCTTTCACTGCTCCGACAAGGGGGTAAACCTAGCTCATGGCCCCCTTTCAGCTGCTGAAACATTCCAGTCTCTGAAGGATGCTTTCACCTCCGCCTCTGTCCTTCGACATCCTGATCCTGGGTTACCTTTCTCCATTGAGGTGGACGCATCCGAGGTTGGAGTCGGCGCTATCTTGTCCCAAAGACATCCTGCTGATGGGAAATTACATCCTTGTGCTTACTTCTCCAAAAAATTCTCTCCTGCAGAGCAGAATTACGATGTTGGGAATCGTGAACTCTTGGCAGTCAAGCTTGCTTTCGAGGAGTGGTGGTCCAGTGGCCTCCCCTGGGGAAGGGGGTACTGTCAGGACTGCCAGAAGCACTCGACAGCGCTGCTTACCTTCCCAGCGGTTGCAATGAAAATCCAAGATGGCGGCGCCCATACTGAACACATGGGTGCGGTGTCGCTGCATGAGGACGTCATCGCTGGTGCCGGTATTTTGTAATAAAAGGCCGTCCTGGACGCTGAAACCCTGCCAAATATTAGGTCTTCAATCCTGAGAGTACCTGGGTGTATTATTTTCTGTCTGATTCCTGGTTTTGATTCCTGCTGTGATCCTGACTCTGATCCTTATCTGCCTGCCAGTTTGAACTCTTGCCTGGACTTTTACTAATGATTGTGCCTGATTCCTATTTGTACTGCATACTCGGACTTTAACCCTTGTTGGGCTTCCTCCTCAGTCCTGACTTCTCCCGCTGGGAGCCAATAGGCCCCCTGACAGTAGTCAATAGTGAAGTCATGTCTTTGCGGTTACCCATTTATTTATGCAAAAGGTCCTATTTTTTAGAAGTGTGTCACAACCACCAATGATGTATCAGAAGGGTTTGGGACAGATCATAATATCAGCAAGGACTTCAGACCAGTTAGGGACTGGCTGGAAAGTCACATGTCATGGTAGAGATAGATAGAGATTGATATGGATCTGATAGGAAAGGAAGATTTGCAAGGAAGTAGATATGATCCAAAATGGGCAAACCCCCAACCAAATTTGGTCATGTATGGTTAACTTTATAGTGTTATCACAGAAGATTGTAACTAATAAACTACACTATGAACATTAAAAAAGTACCCCTGTGGTTTTGCACTACAATTCCGTTCTGGTGTGTGACAGCAATAACATTAATCCAGGGGTGGCCAAATATTGGATCAGGATATACCAGTAGAGCTTGAGGAGGTGATCAGTAGATCATGCCTGCCCATCATTGGCACATATAACTCTATTAGCTTATTTTCTAGGTACTGTACTTCTCAATAAAAAAAAAGATTGAGAATGGGTGTGTCCCTTTCAAGGTAAATAACATTTTATATGGCAATGTATTTCAAGAGATGTCCTTAATATTGAAAATAGACCACACATTTGCCAGGGCACACCTTCCTTAAATTTGATTTTAATGTCAAACTCTTGTGTTACTGATTAAGATATATTCTTCAAGCACCTCTGTCAAATATATATGTGGTATGTGATAAGTGGCTCATAAAATAGTGCTATAAAAAAGATACAGATTGCAGAAAGTCACATCCTAAACTTGAGTAAAAAACTCAGATTCTATTTTTTTTAGCCACAGATTTGACCAGTGAATAAAATCAACTAATGGAGCACTCAGGTTTATAACCGTATTTATCGCACTTACTAAAGAGACAATCACCTAATAATGAATTACCATTACAATTCACACACATGTAAATTACTATTTAAAACTCTTTTCCAAGTCAATTTATGAAGAGGAGGATTAGAAAATAATAGCAAACCACCATAGTCATTCCAGTTTTTTTAGTGAGCTGCATGATACTTAGCTGGGAATTGTCTGGGTGCCGAGAGGACTGAAAATTTAGAAGGTATCAAATAAGTAAATCTCTGTCCACATGCTTTCCTATTTTGTCTCCTAAGTGATTGTGATATGCTGTGGTGTATCAGCCTACCCATGAGCCTGTACCTGAAGCCATTGCATTGGCCTAGTGCAGGCACACAGAGTGGATTTTGGTGTGGCTGTAGAGAGCCATGAATTCCATTTGCCCCTGTTTATCTTCCTGTGTAAGAACTAAAACCATTGTATTCTACGTAGTTTATTTGTTATCTGCTGTGTACACACAAGCCTTTTGTCCTACCTGTATGGCTGCCCCCATGGCTATACAGCAGCTTATATAAAATGTTGTTGGGTTTCTAAAGCAAAGATGCAGTTTTTCGGTCCTTTAAAGAGAATACGAGATATCTGGTTTGACCTTCATTCAGAGGCTTCCAATGGGCTGCAGCTGTTGAGGAATTCTTATCTTTCTATAGTAGAAAAAGGAAATGTATTTTTGCCCCAGCTTTTTCTTTGTGACTGATTCCTATTGGAAGCATTTAAAGGGAATGGATGATTTCTGTAAATAAATAGGCAAGACTGGAAACAAATTGTGCAATAATATGCACTGTAATACAATAAATCATCTTTAAATATTTAAATCATCTCATTTTAATATTATTACAATAACTGTTTCTTCATACAGTATTATTATGTCGACTATAATGGTAGAATATTAGTGTTTGCTTCACAAATAATACAGAATATCCTCCATTAATGCTTCTCTACACCCAAGACTTGAACCCAGTATATATGCACTTGTGGCTTTCACATTGCACAGACTGGCTGGTAGTAAATGATACAAATATATTTAGTTCTCCAGTATTTTTACCAGATTCTTTTTCCACTCTTCAAAATGCATTCAAAGTTATGTCACCTTTAGAAGCTCCAGGACTGTAAATGATTTAACTAGATGCTGGTTCTGAGAGCCTGAGATTCACTTAGGGAATTGTGGTGTATTGTTAAATTGCCGGCTAAAGGAATGAACGTAAATGCTGTGATGTTGTTTGACCCTTGGCCAGCAGCAGGTGCTCATAAAGCTGTCACAGTGGAACTGCCAAGTCCAAGAGAGGTCATCAAGATGAAGCCAGTGTAACATTTATTTCAGAGTACTAACTTAAAATATCTTTTATTTCCCCCTTCTTTCTTTTATATTGCCACCACTGGGAGCTTGCAATCAGCAGAACAGTCAATTAAAAACTAGTTTTCCTTTTCTTCCTCTACCTTTGACTATCAAGTCAAATTGCATTGCAGCCCCCCTCAAGCAGCAAAGAGGCAATTACTAACATAAGCTATTTTAGTCTCAGCACCCCTCCAAATAAAGTGAACACTTGGTAATTTGCACACAGGAGGCAGTAACATTTTTTGCAGCAGCTTATATCAAGGTAGTGATTATGTAGAACAGGCTTTCGCCTTGTCAGGTGATTGAAGGGTAGCTGTAATATTTTAGCTTCTATTAATTTGCTAGTTATTTCCTTCCAACAGGCTGCTTTAGATTTTAGCCATGGTTGTTGTATTTTTCGTTTTAACCTGGTAAACTGGCACTGCATCTGGGAAATCTAGGCCAAACTCTTTATTGTCATTGCTCGTACTGAATAGCCTTAAAGGTCAATAAAATCATAAATATATGTTCTTTTCTACAGAGTAAAATGGCAAAAGTTGTGATTATTGCACTCCATGAAAACTGAACATTTCTTATCTTAGAATGAACCAACAAAGCCAACTTGCTTTTTTATTTATATACATCCGTTCCTTTAGAAGTAACAATTAGGCTACCATTCTAGCAAATAGCACATTGTAAAAGGTAATTAATGTGATACATAGTAACCTAAGGCATACACTTCTAAAAAGAGGAAAAATACAACTACGTTTTCCTCATTTAATGAGACTCTGTTTGTTTACAGGTTATATCGCTGAAGACTATTGCCAAGACAAACAGAAGCTGAAACAGGTGAGTTGGTGCAGAGATGGGTTTAATGAACTAAGAGCAACTGAACAGGGGGCATTTTTCATTTTTCCCCACTATATTTTTTCCCCTTTGTACAAAGCATGAAAAACCATAAAACTGCCCAAAAATTGCTGCCTGTGTGACTCACATTTAAAAGTCAGTACTGACAATTTTTACCCAATTCCCACCTGAAAACACAGCTGTCAAGTTTATAGTTGGAGTGAGAGTTGTTAGAAGGTTGTATGTACAAATGTATTCCCATAGGAGAAGACTCTTACTGCCTCTTCTTTGGCATATAGTAGAAGAAATGCTTTTTCAGCCAATGACCTTCAGTTCAAAATTTTCCAGATAATTACAGGCAGGGCTGCAATCAACAATCGCGGGAAACCGCAATAAAAATATCAACCCCCAAACACGCATTGGTGGCCAAAGGCCATAACCTATTTCAAATATACATTCATTACAAAAATCTCAATCCCTTGCATTCAATTCTCCCCTTCACTCCGCTTGCCCTGATTATTGACCGCACAAATCTTTAGACAGTTTCAATTGGCCTAAGGCCTGCCCTGTACATTGAAACTTGGCTAATCAAAGTAAGTGCAGCACAGCTGCCCCCCCCTTAAGGGCTGAAAACCACCAGGCCTGGGATGTTTGTCCTCGCTGTCTAGATCTGGACTGGGACTCAAAATAGGCCTTGGCATTTCAAGTAGACAGAGGCCCACCAACTTACTCCACAATGTCTGTCAATGGCATTTTATAGCAGCCCTAGAACTCATAGTTCATCAGGGTACAGGCTTGCTCCTGTACCCTGATAGCGGCCCATAATCTATTCTTACATCTATTCTTACTTCTTCTTTAACATCAAACCCAGGCCATAATGATGAAAAGCGGGCTCACATTTTACTATTCAGTAATATTTGATCATTTTGATAATATAAACCGTAATGAACCATTCTTCCACACAGACATGATAAAATTCAGGTCGATTTATTTGGTTCTATTTAGGCATCGCCTTACATGTTTGAGAGCAGGGGGGCTAGGTTTAGGGAACTGTTCCAAACCATTCCAAACCATTCAAAATCATAAAAAGTCTGCATATTTTTTAATTGATGTACATTGCAAAGTTTGCTTGAAATTATGTTTACTTTTCAAAAATCTCAAGTTATGTTTGTGTGGAGTTCCCCTTTAATCATAGCAGATATATGTGTATATAAAAGCTCATTTCAAATACTCATGAGACTTTTCTGTGTCAGTTCTCCCTTTGAGACCCAACCTCTGAACAGGGCCCCATTAGCTGAAGGTTTCATATATATAAAAAAAACATCACTGCAACAACCATTCAGGCCCAGTTCCAGTAATATCAAGGGCAGCAAAAAAATGTTCACCCTTTACTTCACTTGACCATCAAGCTGGGCTTCCAGGAGAATCTAAGGGAGCAAATAGTCAGTTTCCCAAATCTCTCATAATTGGCCTTTGTTCTCTCAGCCCCAACAAGCCTTTAAAGGAGAAAAGGCTAAAGCTGGACATCCCTGGGTTGAGTGTTAAAAATACATTACAAAATGTAGCAATAGCAAGAAATACCCGCTTGATTCAACTCTGAAATTATATTTGGCTGAGGCAATGCAGCAGTAGCAGGGTGCCAGTCTGGGATCCACAGGCATCAGAGCAGCAAATCTCAGTATTCATTCTCTTCTCTTCTTCCAGCAGTACCACTAATCTGCTTTATAGTTTGTTAGTTTTTTTTTCCTAACAAAAGACATATAATAGCACTTAGACTGACTTAGTGCACCATTTTCCCTTAGAGAAATTACCCTTCGAAAATTTACCTAAGGTCTTTTGGGAGAAATAGACTTTAGTGTAGTGCCGTAATATCTTCCATCATTTTTTTCCATTTTTATGTTATAATTTGAGTATATTTCCAGACTGCATAATTAGTTGGCCGTTTCCTACCGCTGCCATGCGTGACGTTCCTCACTAAATTACCACTTGTGGAAATGGTGCTGTTCTTTAATCACTGACACAGGTTGATGTTTGTGGCAAGTACTTGGCTTGCACAGTGGGCTGCAGGGCTCCGCAGAATGGTAGTAGGTAGGCATGTGTAATTGTTCTGTGGGCAGAGCATGGATTAAGGTACTGTGCAAGTTGGCAGCTAGCTTGAAGTGTTAGAAGTGCTGAATCCAGCGTGGGGGTAGTATATCTGGCTGGCTTTATAAATCTGCAATTCTAATTAAATCATAAAATATAAGATCACTCCCTCAGTGATTTATGAAAAGCCTGACAGATTTGAGATTAAATTAAACTCCACTCAAATAAACCCAAGTACTACTTTAACCGGTATTTATTAAGAGATGAATGCGAGTCGGTGTGTGTGACAGTCCTTGTAACTCCCAGCAGTAAACAAGCAAACGAGAGGATCTGATTGAGAGCAGCAGTAATGTTCCTTTGTGCCAGTAATGCAATGGCGTGTCAGTTCCAATGCCTTGCAGTTTCACTGCTTTCATTTCCCACTTTACCGGCACCGTTTCAGGGCTAATAATCACGGCTCCTGCCGCGGTACCTCCGCAAATCACAGTTGTTTTTTCTTGTGTTTATTAAAAGAAAATGCATTTATAATACTTACGGAGTGGGGGAAAAAGAAAACTTTTGTTAGAATAATGCTTGGAGTTTGTTTCTTCAGCATCTTTGCAATGAATTGCAGCAGCCCATTAGTTATCCATTCCTGGCACAGGCTGGTGGAGAAGAGCTCATGATTGGCACAGCAATATTATAACAGCTGCCTGGCTGAAATATCCCAGATTGTGCCTCACTGCGTATCTTTTATGTATTTATGCTTGCACATAGGAGCAAGGCTTTTTGTGACTGGAATATTTGTTTTTTTTTTTTACATATCTAACTGAAATTTAACTTACTGGAACTGGAAAAAAATACTGTTTTTATTTTTCACAAAATTTAAAGTTTAATGTTCCGGTCTCTGGTCTGGCAGCTCAGTAATTCAGGTGCAGATTCTGAACTGTTACAATTTGCTACACTAGTTGATACATTTCTCAGCAGCATCTGTAGAATATTAGAAACTATTGTATTCAATTGTAACCCAGGGATCCTGCTCAGCAGGGCAAATCAATGTATCAACTCATGTATCAATTTAGAGTAGTTGGTGGGACCCCCCTCCAAGAACTGCTTCAGAAATAAGGTGAAAAATTGAACTTTACACTTCAATATTAAAAAATGGTCACATATAAACAATAGAAAGTAATTGAAAAAGTCTTTATTTCTAGTGAACTATTTGAAAACAAGTTAACTGAAAAAAGTGTTGAAATGTGAACAACCCTTTAACTCACTACACAACATTAGCAGGTCATTTAATAAAAGTTGTCAATATTGCACCAGGTCTAGTAACCCATAGCAACCCATAGTAGTTGTCTGAATGGTTGCTATGGGTTTCGAGATGGTAAAGACATTGCAACTTACATTACCAGATGACTATATAATTAGCAACAATTTAATTAGCAACAATCTTGTTATTAAAACAGCAATATGCATGTAAATGACTATTTCGGTGATGTTTAATTTGCAACATGTTTCAGCATGTATGGGTGTTTTATTGCGCCATTAAGCCTTTAGTGCCTTCTGGTTCACAGCAGTATGGCAACTAAGCAGTTATTACATAAAATATAATGGTGCACACAGCATGACTGCAGATACCTGCCTATAAGGCACAAAATAGCAAAGATGCATCTATGTACCTGTTGGATGGGTTGATGCTGCTTTTACCTGTATTATATAGACTTTCCATACCAGAATGCCTAGCTGTCTCATCAAAAATGCAGCTCCATACCCTATATTCATTTACTAGCAAGTTATATGGGGGGAAAGCAATTATTTAGCCAAAAGTTTTTTCTATGCCATTGCCTTTAATTGTCTTTCTGCAGTGCTACTTGTGCCTGCCAGTGTTACATATAGGAGGAGTGTTGCATGCCCTTTCATTGAGTATCATTCATGGCTCACAAGGAGGGAGCACCAGGGGGCTCAAGGTACATGGGAGCCCTTTTAATTAACCTCTACTCTGGCCTTTTGACTGTGACAAAGAATATGTGTATGGAGTGTAAAAGTGATGGTGTAGAAGTCACACACACATATTTTATCTAGGTAATTGGTTGAAGGGTGTTGTGGATCCAATGAGAAACAGCACAGCACATGGTAAAGAGGAATTTGCATTGAATTGAAACCAGGGTATGAACATTGGCATAAAGATAGTGATATGGCCAATTTTTACAGTTCTTCATTATGTCCCAGTTTAAACTGTCTTATTAAAGAGAAATGAAAGCAAAAATATAATTTGCATTAATGAGAGAGAGGTTTTTTTTAACACTTACAAACACATGCCTAGCGATTCTAAAAATAATATTTTATTATCTGTACATGATATTTGTATTTAGACCAATTTGCTTGGAATATCATCTCTTTCTATATAACTTCCAGGGGAACAGGAAACTCTTCTTACAGATCCAGCTAAAACAGAAATTGTGCATGTCTGTATAAATTCTGAGCTGTGAGAGTAAATTTATGGGAACCATACTAAATAGTCTTTCACATGTGAGATATGTCCTCTGCAGCTATGCTTTTTCTTTCTGATTTGCAGGAATGCTGCTGAGCCAACTGCATTTCATAATAGAGAATGCTTGTTGTACAATTATTATTTTCCATGGCTGATCTGTACAGTAACCTTGAGAATGCATAACAGAAGTCTTCTAAAGCAACGCCAATAAAGAGGCGGCCAAGGGTGTGTGTAGGTGGGACTATGTACTGTAATAGTTCGTGTGTTTTTGTTATGTAGATCAGGGGGCTGTAGAAATGCTGTATTTTATTCATATTTTACCTAGAAAGATCGAGTGACCTCTGGCCTGGGACTTAATAGGTCAGAGTAGCATTATAATTATTATTATCATTATTAACATGTATTGGTTAAGCACCATCATATTCCACAGCGCTTACTCAATAGAAAGGCGTATACATCAAATATTTCATTTGATGTATACGCCTTTCTATAGCAATACCGGAGGTACTTTCTGCTAACCATTCTCTTCTTCTTGGTCTAATGACCTAACATAATTTACAGCAGATATACGTACATACTGTATATACAGTATTTAAAGTGAATTCATTTGATAGTCTTTATTGTGGTCATTCATATTTCCAGCTTTAACTACAGCTGCCCAGAAAGGCTATGTTTTCTGCATCTTTCAATATTGTTAAATACAGTAGTCACAACATCACCTCGGGCTGCAAGCTGGACATCTCTTATCTACACTGTAGGATACTGTACGCTGGATTATTCGGGATTGTTTCCCTTCAGCAATGTTGTGTTGTACCAGACATGTTGCTTATCTCTTTCAGTCTTCCCATGATTATCGCCGAGTTGTCTGGAAGGACATATCTGATCTAACCAAATTTCCATCCAAGCTAAGGCTGCTAGTGCTATTACAATTACGCTGCAAGCCACTACAAGCCATTCACATTCACCTTGGTGTCAAATCTCTCAGCCTCTAATCTGCTCTTATCACATTTTTCTACCCTGAATTTGAAGAAAGCCAATCTCCCAACTCTCCTTATCGTTTTCCTTGATTGCTAGTGAATTCATTAAAGATACAGCCTTTGTAAAGTTTTAAATCTAAATTTAGAATGTTATTTTTCAGCTTACAGGTTTTGTTCAGTGCCAACCTAATGTTTCAGGCTCTGACTGTTATACACTGTTGCTCCTTCCAATTAGGTTTTTCATTCTCTTGTCCAGTTATCTGTGTCTGTGTATTTCTCATCTATTATGTATAAGTATAAGCTGCTTATCATTTTCTGCTCTCTATTAGCCTAAAGCACCTCCCATGTGCTCAATTTTTCCCTGTTCTCTAAGAGCTTTTACCTATGTATTGTCTTATACTTTCAGCTTTTCAGCTTCTGTTGTATGCGTGCTTGCATGTGTGTTTATGTATATATACGGGGTTGTATTGGGCTGGTGGGACACTGGGGAAAAAAACCCATGCCAGCTCCTGTATGAGACACACATACAGTGGTCCGCACTTCAACATCCCTGTTTCTTAAAGTGCTTTATTCCACTTATTTTACCAATGTTCTTTTATATATACATATATTACAGAACCAAAGACCCAAAATAAACCTTTTTACAACTACAATAGTCTTTTCATGATTGCTTCAATATCTTAGCTCTGAAAGCTACTAATTTTCTGACAGTACTTTCATTGTTAAAGCAGGTGCACTGTAAGGCTGTTGTTTCATCTGCTCACTGTAGGGATTGCATCATTGGTATCTGCTATCAGCAGTGTATTAGCACCAAATAACCCTTTTGTAGGAAAAATCAGGGACAATATTATTATATTATATAAAATCTGACTGATAATTAATATAGTAGAATAAGAAAATGAATATATTTCACATCACACAATTTTAAAGGACCAGGGTACTATTCGTCTGAGTGCTGCTCTGCTATACTCCTGCAATGCCCACGTGTCACCTGCATTTACTCTTGTTCAGTGCAGAAATCAGCAAATAATTTCTATACTGTGCATGCACTGACCCAGGGAGCGATGCAGAGAATGTTGGGGCGCTGGAAGATGCACTGAGGCGTGGTGCCAAGAAGAGTGAGTCTATCTTTCCTTGTCAATTAATGTCACAAGTGTAGGGTCATAATAGTAGTATTTAATTAATATTTGTGATATCACTTATGCAGTATAAGTAGAGATGTCGCGAACTGTTCGCCGGCGAACTTGTTCGCGCGAACATCGGGTGTTCGCGCTCGCCGGAAGTTCGCGAACGTCGCGCGACGTTCGCCATTTTGGGTTCGCCATTGTTGGCGCTTTTTTTTGCCCTCTCACCCCAGACCAGCAGGTACATGGCAGCCAATCAGGAAGCTCTCCCCTGGACCACTCCCCTTCCCTATAAAAACCGAAGCCCTGCAGCGTTTTTTCACTCTGCCTGTGTGTGCTGAAGAGATAGTGTAGGGAGAGAGCTGCTGCCTGTTAGTGATTTCAGGGACAGTTGAAAGTTTGCTGGCTAGTAATCGTTTTGATACTGCTCTGTTATTGGAGGGACAGAAGTCTGCAGGGGTTTGAGGGACATTTAAGCTTAGGTAGCTTTGCTGGCTAGTAATCTACCTTCTACTGCAGTGCTCTGTATGTAGCTGCAGTGGGCAGCTGTCCTGCTTCTGATCTCATCTGCTGACTGCTGCAATAACAGTAGTCCTTGTAAGGACTGCTTTTATTTATTTTTTTGTTGTTTTACTACTACTACTACTACTACTACTATAAGAGCCCAGTGCTATTAGTCTAGCAGTGTTGGGGAGTGGGACTGGTGTGCTAATCTGCTGCTCCTAGTAGTTCAGCAGCACCAACTTTAATTTTTTTTTTTTAATATTCATTTTTTTTTTATTTTACTTTTTTTTATTTTACTACCGCTGTAGTAGTGTATAAGTTGACCTTTTAGGCATTATTTGCCCTGTAGGCATTATTTGCACACTGTTTTCTTCAACCCGCCATCGAGCTGTGTGACCTTGTTCACATTCTGTCTAAATATCCATAATATTACCGTCTCCAGAAAAAACACCGGAGTCACTTTTTTCAAGCAGCCATAATATATTTTACGTAATCCGTATCCACCGCTGTAGTAGTGTATACGTTGGCCTTGTAGGCATTATTTGCACACTGTTTTCTTCAACCCGCCATCGAGCTGTGTGACCTTGTTCCCATTCTGTCTAAATATCCATAATATTACCGTCTCCAGAAAAAACACCGGAGTCACTTTTTTCAAGCAGCATTCATATATTTTACGTAATCCGTATCCACCGCTGTAGTAGTGTATACGTTGGCCTTGTAGGCATTATTTGCACACTGTTTTCTTCAACCCGCCATCGAGCTGTGTGACCTTGTTCCCATTCTGTCTAAATATCCATAATATTACCGTCTCCAGAAAAAACACCGGAGTCACTTTTTTTGGCAAAAAATGACTATTTTCAGCATTTATGTGGCATATTTTTTCTGGCAACTGTGCTTCAGTGGCTGCAACCAAAAAAACTGGGCAAACAATGTCTACAAGGTCAACGTATGGCGAAAAATTACTATTTTCAGCATTTATATGGCATATTTTTTCTGGCAACTGTGCTTCAGTGGCTGCGTCCAAAAAAACTGGGCAAACAATATCTACAAGGTCAACGTATGGCGAAAAATGACTATTTTCAGCATTTATATGGCATATTTTTTCTGGCAACTGTGCTTCAGTGGCTGCGTCCAAAAAAACTGGGCAAACAATGCCTACAAGGTCAACGTATGGCAGTTGTTTAAAGAGAACAGTAGATTACTAGCCAGCAAAGCTACCTAAGCTAAAATGTCCCTCAAATCCCTGCAGACTTCTGTCCCTCCAATACAGAGCAGTATCAAGCAGATTACTAGCCAGCAAACTTACTATCATCTGTCCCTGAAATCACTAACAGCTCTCCCCCTACACTATCTCTTCCAAGCACACACAGGCAGATTTTTCAGATACATTTTTGCCCTTGATCCCCCTCTGGCATGCCACTGTCCAGGTCGTTGCACCCTTTAAACAACTTTAAAATCATTTTTCTGGCCAGAAATGTCTTTTCTAGATGTTAAAGTTCGCCTTCCCATTGAAGTCTATGGGGTTCGCGAACCGTTCGCGAACCGCTCGCGTTTTTGCGCAAGTTCGCGAATATGTTCGCGAACTTTTTTTCCGACGTTCGCTACATCCCTAAGTATAAGCAACAGGCATAAAAAAAGACCTCACCCAGAACAAAATCCCATTGGAACTCTAGTTTATTGCTAATCAGAATTTTGTACTTTATGCTACCTGTCGTGTATGTAGAACTATATAAAGACAGATTATTGGTACTATAGATACACAGATTTTTTTTTCCATCCTGGCATATAATCCCAGTATAATCAAACAGATCAATAATGGCACCAGGATGCCCTCATTGCTTTGTGGACTACATTATAATGCTACCCCTGCTGTTATGGTACTCGGAAAGCAATTTGGGGAGATTTGTTGCCCATGGTAGCTCAGATTTATTAGGGGGTCAACAAGTCTCCCCACCTGCTAGTATCCTTAAGCAGTTCTTTTTACGTTCTGTGCCCTGTACAATGCACCTTTCAGTGGAAAGCAAAACCTGACCATTCAGAATGATGATACTTTACTGTTATTTTTGATTTATAGGAGTTGTTTAGTACCTGTTGTTTTAAGGCATCTACTTCAGAAGGTAATATTTTAAGTACACATGAGTAAGCCAGTTTGCTGGGTCTACATTGCTTGCTTTGGGAGCCCTCGGGGGCATGCTTATAGCTAGTTGGAATCTGGGATAGAGACAATTACATATGGAGGAATTAAATGTTTTATATATACTTGCTCCTTGGTGTGCATTATCTTTTCATGACTATTAAACAACAGCTTGTTTTAATGTATGTGTGGCATGCACTATTAAGGCATGTGGCAAAAACAATGCCAGCTGTTTTACATTTTTATGTAATGGCACCTGTCACCACCACTCATGGCAGACCACCCAAATGTATGTGCTTTCTTCAAAGGTGCTCTTGCATTAAATGTAATTGTGGAAATTCTCGTGTGAAAGATTACTTTGTCCATGGGGAATCATCAGATTACAGTACTGCTTATTATTTCCAATGCACTCTCTGACTAGGGTAGCCATTCCTCCCCTTTTTATACAGGATACCTTTAATAACATAATATTGCAATACTCATGTATGTGTCTTTCACAGATGGTTTGTATTTCATGAGAGGTTTAGGGATCCTAACATTGGCGCCACCTTACATGTCTTTCATTTCTATTTTGCTTTTACAAAAAACACAGCTATTTGTATGGTAACATTTTTTAAACAATTTTCTAAGTCTTATGGACATTTCTAGACAAGCTCCTTAGACAGCAAAATAGGTACTGACTATATTAAACATGAAATAAATAATGAATCTAAAAAATCTCACTTTAAAAAGTAAATTCAGCCCAGCCATTTTAACCATATGTATTCTATACAGTTTTGTGACCAGATGAATTAATAATAAGGTAGCTAAAGTGTTGATAACATGTCTGAGTCCTTAATTGATGGATCTGTTTGGAACCTGTGTAATATTTTGCACATGTAGAAGGCTAAATTAGCACCAAGCAGTCACCTAAATGTCTGTACCTGTCTGGAGGCTTGACAGAAGTTTCTAACAATGGCCATACCTAACTGATGCACTTGTTTGCTGATCAGAGTTTCCAAAAATACCAAATAAAATGTGCTTATTACCAAATAGACACCTGTTGCAGGAGTGGAGATATCTTCTTCCACATTTTCTTGCGATTACAAAAGATTTTCTTGCAATTTCTCAGTGTTTTACATTTGGCTATTCTAATGGATCCAGAGTGACAGGTATTTTGACACAGAGCACCATAGATTACCTGACAGTACCAATTACAGGCAATTTTGTTTTATTTTTTAAGTATTGAGGGAGAGCAAATACTTGTTTATTCAATGTGACCCTCAAGTACTTCCGGAATCTTCTACAACTAAAGGAACAGAAAACAAGCATGTTCTAATTCCTTTCAACATTAGTTTGTGTCCTTGCAAACATCCACTTTTGGAAGCTTGAAGTAAGAGCTTCATAAATGGTGGTGCTTCATGAACCAGGTGTACAACAATGCCATACCCATTAACTGCTTGGCAGAACCTCACATGCCATATTTGCCATTTACAACAATTAAGTCTAATCTCTTTTAGTAGATCAATTTATTAGATTGTATAGGTGTTACTAATAGCGCACTCTGCTTCAGTTAGTGTAGAATCAAATACTTGTTAGATTTTTCATTTCACATTCTCTAATGTAACACTCGAGTCATCAAAAGTATTATAGCATTCTGCTGCTGATTGTAATATTTGGTCTAGTGTATGCTGATTCACAATCCACCTACGAAAGATAAACTTAACTCTTACATGATCACAATTGTTATGTATCCATTCTTAGTAATTCCATCTAAGGAACTTGTCATTCTTAATTGCTCTATCAGAGATCAAGGTGTCATACAACACCATTATACACTACCATAAGAATAAAACACGGAATAAGTGCTTTGTCATTTGTCTGCTATTGTTTCGTATACATTAACACACTTTGTGAGCAAGCGATAGGAACTCTGAGACCTTATTAAAACACAATTAGATGAATTTTCTTGTTCAGCAATCTGCAAGGGGTAGATTTTCTTTTAATATATCATTGCATTGATTTAAAGAGACAATAAAAATAAGGTAATACTATTGCATACGTAGAAAATATATAACATACAAAATGAAAGGCTAATGGCACAATTGTGGAATGTTGGACAAATTGCAGCTGCTCCATGTTGCTGGGCGTAGGAAACAATGCAACCTGTTTATAGCCAGCTAAATGTTGCAGCTACCAATCTTGTGACAGTTATTATGTGACAGTAACCTAATGGCACAGGTGGAAAAACGCCAGGATTAGTCGCCCTGCAAAGTCAATTAGCAAAGCACAACTCTTGTTATTAACCTTCATTTGTGAAGTACTATTGTAATCTGCAGAATGTACAGTAGAAAGGCATGTATCAAGCAATGACAGGACATTAATAAGCAGTGACAGGGAGAAGAGTTTTAAACTAAAGAGGATGCTGCATGGCTAGTGGCATGTGCTGGACCCATCCTTATAATAGCCTTATAATAATAATAATAACAATAATAGCAGCTATGTCCACCAGTTGCCACATTATTTATCCCACAACCCTATCTGTATGGTTTCAGTGGCAACCCTTGTAGTTGGAACTGCACAATGATACCCCACCCTCAAATTGTATTTGCTAAATTTGTGTACTGGTCATATTTTATTTATTTTAGGCAGGATTCGAAACATGTTGCAAGACGTATCTGCCTTTTTAATCGCAAAGACAACCAGGAGTTGTGGGAGCACACCTACTGTAAGGATAATGGGAGTCTCTCTGTAATAATCTTATTTCTTTGTTCTGACCATATCACAAAAATTGCTAGATTTTGTCTCAACCACAAAGTCTTAACCCTTCTATTTGAGGATGACTAAAGAGGCTTTTCTGGTTGACCAGTTAATATTCCTTTGATGCACAGAGCCATCTGGCAATGGCAATTTGAGTGTCCATTGTGCAGTCCAGCTGATTTGCTGTTGTTTTACAACCCACCCATTGTCATCAGTATTTTGCTGCTTCTTGTCAGGCTCCATTCACGTGACCTGCAGGCTGGTCAGTCAGATCAATGTTATGAGTAGAACCAGTCCAGCAGAATGTGCGCTATCTAGGTTGTATTCCATTAAAAATGAAATGGTTGCCTTTGGAAGGAGTTAAGAAGAAGAATTATTACAACAACATATTATTATATATATTTATAAAAGTGCCTGCATATTCTGCAGACAAGGAGAGCCCTGCCCAAAAGAGCTTACAATCTAAAAGTACATAATAAGGGGCAGAGTGACATTGTTGGCCAGTTTAGTTGTTCACCATTTGCTCAAGAAAGTTTTTTTAAAGCTTTTCTTGGCAAGAACAAGAAGAGAAAATAGCAATA
The DNA here is from genome assembly GCF_017654675.1 of Xenopus laevis. NCBI lineage: Eukaryota > Metazoa > Chordata > Amphibia > Anura > Pipidae > Xenopus > Xenopus laevis. Next base: position 139,749,740 of record NC_054373.1, on the reverse strand, counting down.
TACGGGATAGATAACGAGAAGAGAGAGAATTCCGGGGAAAACATTAAACAGACAGAAAACGATGGTTTAGACTAGTGCCGGTCCAGCTGGGGGACTACAGGTGTGATAGGGCCCTCCAAGAAATTTGTATGACCCTGCCAGGATTGTGTAATGATTTTATAGACATTTCAAATTTGTATTAATTTAAATAAAATGTATTCCCTTGGGCATGTGGTGCTTTGGAAATGTGTCTCACTATTAGAATATGTTGGACACTACTGGATTGTCATAAGTGTAAAATCAGAATGTGTTATGTCAGGATATAGGTAGTGAAGCTCAATATAATACCCTAGCTTCAGTGATTTAAAATGCCATTATGAAATCAATAAGATAAATCCGTATAATTCTGTGGAATGGAGACTGATGTGCAAGGTTAATTTGGCTCATGAAATTATTTCCTCTTACTGTGAGGTCCCTAAACAAAAATGTAGAAACAAATTACTGGTGTCACTGTGATAAATTGCTTGATTTTAATTCTTTGTAGGCCATTACACTTCAAGTGCAAAGAACCATACTGTACAACTGAATATCATGGCGGAGGAATGTGTTGATTTTAGTAGGAATATTGACTTGGTTTATACATCTGCCAGCACAATCTGCCTGTGTGCAGAACCTCTATCACATTGAAGTGATACTATAGCTTACATTGGCATAAATTTCTGCTTCCGGACTCGTGGGTTAATCATCTGAGAACATTACGGATGCACCGAATCCAGGATTCGGTTCGGGATTTGGCCAGGATTCAGCCTTTTTTAGCAGGATTTGAATTTGGCTGAATCCTTCTGCCTGGCCGAACCGAATCCTAATTTGCAAATGCAAATTAGGATTCTGACTCAGTATGATTTTCGCCCTAATCTTGATTCTAAATCCATTCAATATTGGTCATTGGTCAATCATCCTGGAAAGTAATTTGATACATTTTAGATTAACAGGAAAAATAACCATCGCATACCTCCCAACATTTTGGAAGTAAAAAGAGGGCTAAAAAAATTTTCTGCACGTAGCGCAGCGAATTTTTTTTACCATGCCCCTTTCTGTGGCCACACCCCCTAATTACCTTGTTCATTTTACAAAATTTGGCAGGTTATGAAACTTTGAAAATATTTCTCCTTATCTAAGCTGTTTTTTGTGTCTCAAAATTGTTACAAAGTATCTTATTTGCACCTGTTAGCTGTTCTGTGCTCTCTGCTAAAAGCCAATTAAGTTATAAACTTGTTTCTTTTTTTGGCTGTTCAGTGCAGAGAAATTAGGGATTTTCCAGTACAAATGAGGGACTGCAGGTTGAGCTGTCAAAAGAGGGACTGTCCCTCCTAAAAAGGGACAGTTGGGAGGTATGCCATTGCCAAAAGATTTTTTATGGGATTTGACATCCCAAAGTTACATTTATTTTGAATGAGTTTGCATAATAAATCCTAAAGGCTTGGACAATAAAATATTGATACTTATTGAATTTAATAAATTGGCCAATGAAAGCAGTCGGCCAGATAGATTGATTCCATCAGATGCCTGGAAATGGGATTCCCATACCGAATTGATTATTCTGGCCTAAAGTATTCATATTATGTTTACTATGCTTTAACCATTTATCTCTCCTCCTATATAGGGGTCCGCCGATTTATAGTAAGAAATCATCACTTTATTGTAATCTAGTCAATAATTTACTGGTGTATTGTTAATCGTCCTATTACATGAATCTTCCTTATCTAAATGATGGCAGGCAACATAGAAATGAATGAGTAAGCCAAAGGTATTTTTAGCTAGTACCGCACCAAAGGTATTTTTAGTTTGTATGTACAAAGGCATGCCAAGAAACAGCCCCTCTGCTTGTATTCGCTTATGTGTGCCTCTGCACTGACAGGCACTGCTCTGGCCTGGGTGCAGACACACGATTTCAGAGTAAAAGTGCATATTTACATGTTTGTGTGCTGAATTCTGCTCCATGTGCATTCTGCATCAGCGCTAAAAAATGGTAACCCCCCCCCCACACAAGTTTTAAAAAGCTATTGATGGTCAGGGACCCCTTATAAGTTAAAAAAAACTGTGGCATCAGGGCCCCCATAAAAGTTTTTTTTTAAAAAAAATTGGTGGTCAGGGCCACCTACAAGTTAAAAAAAAATAATTGGTGACTAGGGCCCCCCTATAAGTTGAAAAAAAAACATTGGTGCCAGGGCCCCCCATAAAAGTTTTTTTTTTTTTTAAAAAAAAAAACATTAGTGCCAGGGCCCCCCCTTACAAGTTTAAAAAAAATTGCGGCCTAGAGATTATTTTGTAAAATAACATTGGTGGCAGATCCTCTGTTCCAGTACTGTACTAGAAGCAGGCCTGTGGCAACAGGGCCCACCCTGTTTTCTCCTGGTTCCCCAATAGCCCAGTCTGACCTAGAAGGACAGAACATTGCACTTAATGGTAACTAAGCTGTTATAAATCTTTATTTATGGCAAAACAATCCCATTTTTATGTTGCTTAGACTTAAGGCACAGTGCTCCACATTATGCAGAGAACCTGACCAGAAAACCCCAGGTCCCTCCAGATAATATATTCAATACATGTAACTGAGTTACATGTTACTGAGTTTCACATCGAGAGTCTAACAGAAAGAACTTTACTTACGTGCAGATTTTCGCTTTGGAGGCCTCCGTCAACTACGTCAGATGTTATTTAATGGCGAATTCGCTTATTCATCAAAATGCGCAATTACGTCTCGGCATACTTTCATCAGCAACAATTAGCGCAAAATTTACTTAGCAAATTTTCGCTAACATTACTTTCTTCCTAGTGAGACTTAGTTCAAGTACTTACAATCACGATTGTACTTACATCAATGTAAGGTCATATGTATGTATTTATTAGTGATGTTGGTGAAGTTGCTGGAAGTGGCCACTTCTTTTTAAAAATGTCCAAAGAATAAAAATAAAGACAATATAGATCCTCTGTTGTCCTAGGCCATTAGCCCGCCCTAAAACAAATGTGGCATGAGCTCCAAATGTTTAAAAAAAAGTGTAAATAAAATATTTTTAACAGTTAGAATTCGTAATATAATTCCACTTTAATTATGAAAAAAAAACACCAGTGTTTATTTTTATGACTTTTTTGGAATACCGGATATGATGTCACAGACATTAATAATGTTGATGATGTAGCTTCCTCTTATTAATTAGCCATGGCAGTACCTGCCGAAATAGGCTTTTGCAAAAAGGGTAATGAATAGAAACTTTCACACTTTGTTAAATTAGCGGATTAACGATCATTCACCTGAGCGGAAATTCGCCTGACAAAATGGTGCAAAACTTCTCCAGTGCTGAGGTTTTTCACTAGTGAAGTGTGTTACTCGCCTTTTAGTAAATTGGCAATGGCAAATGTCATTTTTTACCAAAAAACCATACTTCTCTCTTGAGTAAATCTGCCCCTTAGAATGAAACTAGATCTTTTGTTGAGAGAAGGCACATTAAAGACACTGTTCTTTACTGATTGTATTTTCATTGCTTTACTATTTTCCTTTAATGACTTTCCTTAGAAATTGTTCTCTCTACCGAGGGGCAGCTTCACATTTGCAGGTCAAAACCTGTTGTTCAGGGAGCGAGAGAGAGATGTTTGTAATTAGCCGACCTGGCTTGACAGCAATCAGGGTATCAGGCCTGCAGTGCAGTGTTTACAATTTGGGAAAGCTGACGCAGTGTGAATGAAGATCAATATGTTGTTTGCCACACAAGGTCAATATTTCTCACAGCATTTCTTTGTGTGTGAATGTGACAGAAAGGAAAGAGAATTGATCCATTGGATTAACTGAAAAGTAACACAAGAATGCTATCCAATTTGTCATACTTTGGTAAAGTAAAACATTGTTAGCATTCAGACTCTTATGAATAGGACTGTTTTGTGCTTACAAACAGACATCTGACACTTTCCTAATTCTGTTATTTTAACTGTAGGCAGATCTGGTCAGAATCCATATGCGTATTAAATTACTGAATCATTTAAAGGTTGACTTGTTTGCATTTTCATTCACTCTGCACTTGCTGCTGCTGTGTGATGTAAGGCTTGTGTCATACGAGGTCTGTCTCTTCATTTTTCCAGAGACACGGACATCTGTACAAAATATGGACATCCATAAATTGAAAATGCCACTTCAATATGTTTCCTATACTTTTTTGCTGGGAGGAAGTACTAGGCAGTTTGTCTTTGCCACCTGTCTCCAGAAAAGTCACTATGAAAGTCCTTCAAGGCTAGCACATCTATATATACCTCCAGGACTAAAGTGCTGTCACTCTCTGCAGCCAAACAGAAGCTTCATGACTCTGGATATAGATCATATTAACTGAAATTAATTCATTGAAGATTGCTTAACAGCTATAACGGAGCCTTTGTTGTTATTAAAGCTATTTCTAGTGTGGTCTCACTGGTCAGCAGTTCAAAGAGTGACAAAGTTGCTGGCTTTCCTAATTGCTGCTACTGCATTCCTTTCTTGCTGTTGGCAAAATTCAGTTAGAGAGACAGTAATGCCTGAAATTGTCTGGCAGAACTAGGCTTTGCAAACCTGAATGGTATCTCTCTGTAAAGGTTGTGAGAACGGATAGACAGTAGTTCCTTGTTTACAGTCTTGATAAGCGTCTCATGCCCCTAGTGTAGGCATGTAATTTCCATACCTCCCCTCCAGTAAAAATTGGTACAGTCCAGATTTTGACAGGTCAACTTGCAGTCCCGGATTGTTACTGAAATGTCATAACTTTCTCTTTGATCTACCACACTGAACAGCCAGAAAAAGATACAACATTTCTAAGACTTAATTAAATAAGAGGCTGCAAATGGTGAAAACTGCACTAGCCACGAAGGCTCGTACTCTCTCTTTTGGCTCCATCACACCAGGTTTTAGGTTCATTGGGTATGGGGGAGGCCTAAAGGTTTTTAAAGCACCACCAATGCAGTTGGGGATGGGCCAGGAGTCCCCGTGCATTTGAGCTAAATGTAAAAATCCTAAGGTGGGGGCTTGGCATTAACATTTATATTTGATAAATACAAACTCCTTCACAGGAACCAAAGCATTGTTGCCATTATCTGTGGATACATACAGGGCAAATGGCATCCTGTGTTAAATATGGTGGATTTCCTGTGATAAACTTTTGTTTATAACCATGAATACTTTACAGCAGGGATCACCAACCTTTTTCACCCTTGAGCCATATTCAAATTTAAAAAGGTGAATAGGGTCTCTGGGGGTGCCAAATAAGGGCTCTGGTAGCCCATATATGGACTCCAACCTACAGAAAACTACACCTGCTTTTTATGCAACCAAAACTTGTCTCCAAGCCTGGAATTCAAAAATAAGCACCTGCTTTGAGGCCACTGGGAGCAACATCCAATGGATTGATGAGCAACATGTTCTCACCATCTACTGGTTGGGGATCACTGCTTTACAGTAACTACAGAGGAAATATAATCTGCCTTCAAAAAGGCTGCAGTAGTGCAATGCATTAAATATCACTCTTGTACAAATAGGTACTTTGTTTAGGAAGATCCAATTTATATATTTGTGTTTGGTTATTTTATACTGTGGATAAATGACTTCGTACTTTGTGTCACTGTGTTAATATTCCAGAGTTGTGTCCATGCCTTTTTATAAAAAAATTAATTGGTATTTTGGTCACCAAACTGGTTGCAGATCTTTGAATCATCTATAAACAGGCATGTGTTCCCTTGACAATCAGTAGCAGTATCTCTAATGAGTACATGAAACTGGCCAGGCCTCAGCGCTGGTCCCTGAGGTACAATGATGATGTGACATTTTCCCTTCCTTGTTGTTATGTTGTTTACTGATGGGCCTGCCTAGACAAGAATCTTTTTGCAGAGCCACCAATTTTATCTCTAATAATGTTAGATGTGCAGCAACTGAACTGTAGCAGCAGTGTGTATTCTCAGCAGATTAAAGCAAAATTCTTCCCTGCCCAGACCCATCCATTATACTGTGTTCTTTATAGGCAACTTCTCAATTCCAAAGCAAAATCAGTCACATGTATAATATTATACCAAATTGCCTCATGTCAATGTGCTGCTGCTCTACAGCTGGCTGTAACTACCAGGCCTGGATTTAAAATTCAGTTGCCCCAGGCAACTCCCTGGACTGCTAACTTCATACTAAATGCTCAGCCCAAATGCAAGTCCCTATGCTGTACTGTATAAAGAGAATCCGAACTACTTCTCACTCAGCTTAGCTGATGTGTAATATAAGTTATCCCATTCAGGTAATGGGGAACTGGGGAGTTTTGCTTAATTTACCAAGTTTTACTCATTAGCAATTATGTAAAGCATCTTTGAAACAACATATTTCATGAATTTTCTGGTTACAATAGTTAAAATAAATACAACAATAAAAAGATTAATAGAAAATTATTATTATTATTACAATGTTAATGTTAAATTTCTTTAAAATAAAGTAAAGTAAAGTCTTCATAAATTTGCTTATCTTGGATATATACAAGTGAAATAAATTAAGTATAGTAAGAACAAGGATATCCAATGTGTGTGTGTATGTAAATACAGCTAGGGGGCTATATATCATGCTGTGTAAAATAATTAACAACTGAATAAAAAGTGGTATAAAATAACAATAGAATTGAAAATATATATAAATTAGAACTAGAGCAACAGTATTCACAAATATATATACAGTATATATTTAAATGTCCCAAGTGCCCGCACTTTCAAGAGTTGCACTATCAAGAATGAATATATAAACAGATGAAGGATCAGTCCAAATACAGTCCATTGTTTTCAAGTGGGATTGAAACTTTGGATAAGATGCTATCACAATAAAAAAAGAAAATATTCACAATTTAAGGAGTGTGCTGATCCTTCATCTGTTCACACACTTTAGCATACCTCCCAACAGTCCTGTTTTCTGTGGGACAGTCCCGGATTTTTATTAAAATATCCCAAGTTTTTCTTTGATCTCCTGCACTGAGGCTTTTTAGAGTCCAGAATACTCAGCACCTACAATTGTAACTAATAGGATAAGCAGGTTTCTTGGGGGAACTGCAGCTTTAAGGGCAATTTCAACTTCATTAGCAAACACGACCCTAAATCTCCCAGAAATGTGTTCAAACTTTCCATAACCTGCCAAATTTTGTAAAATGGACATGTTATTTAGGGGGTGTAGCCATAAAATGGGTGTGGTCAAAAATGTCACCAGTACTTTTTGTCCCTAATTCAATTTTTCAAATGTTTGGGGGTACGCTTTAGTTATTGTTCCTTTAGCAAGAATGCCAGTATGGAAGAATATGTTTAAAGCATCAGTACTTTCCCATCTGCTCCCACCATATGCAAAAGCCAGATCAAGCACAAGAACGAGCACTTCTTTCCCATGCTTCCTTAATGGTAGGTATGCTTAGTATAGATGAGTATAAATGTTAGGGCAGGGCAGAAGGGGTGTTTGCCAAGAACCTCGGCTCACAAAATGCCAAAGGTGATATATCCAAGCATATATTATTTTCTGTAACAATTTTAGAATTAAATCAGGGCTGGAAACATCTTCCCCATAACAGGCTGTTATGTTAATTGGCTCCTAATGGAATAGGTATGCTCTGAATCCAGGATTCAGTTTGGTACTTGGCCAGACTCATACAATTCAGCCAAACTGTTCATTGTAATTGATGCCATGTGACTGGACAACAGAATGTTGTTTCTTCTACTGTGCTCAGATTTTAATAAGAATGTGCAAATGAGGGAGGGATTTGGGTTTTTATTCAGCTGCATTCTAGCAGGGAAAATAGATTGTAAGCTGCTCAGGGACTAAAGTGAACGATTGAACTTAATCTGTCAAGAGCCATAAATATGCCAGTAATAAATACATAGAAAGACAAAAATTATTACATATTTTCTTAGCTGGAAATCTTAAATTACTTTGACGGAAGGTAATCTTGTCTCTTTTCCTTTTACATTTGTTTTCTTTGTCAGTGCATAAATCTTTGCTTCCTTCTGTGAAGAGATTGATTACAGAAGAAATAATTAAAGTAACCGAATGTTTGGCGCTAGACAGGCTTTTTGGGCCTTAATATTGAATGGGGATTGGGTTAATGTGGGTTAAACCGCACCTTCTATGGATTTGCAATCAACGTCACCGTTGTTCTTTCTCTGGTATTTTTACTTGTCATGGAAAATGAAGGCAGCTTACTTATCTGCTCTCAATCCTCACTTCATCTCAGAACCATTGCCTGCCTTGTATCAGTCTCCCCACCTGTCTTTGTCTGTGCATATTATTGCTATTAACTGCTCTCTGTTTGCTTCTTCTATTTACCGTCCCCTCACCGATAACCTTCTTTGATAAGTTTTGATAACCTTTTTGATTAGGGAACAAACCATCTCAATTGTAATTGTTGTGATCTTTCAGCAGTCAGTCCGTGCTTTGTTCATTTTTAGCCCCTTCCCCATACTGTGTGTTAGTATTATGGTCTTAACCTTGTCCAGCCTCGCTCCTTTGTTGCATGCTCCACTGGAACAGCAGTCATCAAATCTGCCAGTTTCTTTCACCTTTCCCATTCCCAAGGTGTGTTCTTTCCAACCATCCATTTATCATATGAAAGCTTGTCTGCTCCTCAGAGGATGTGGAATATTAAAATGAATATTACAGAGTCATTCATAGATCATAATTGCTCAGACACAGGAAGAATACTAGGGCATGGGCTTTGCATGTGATCGGATTCTTTTACCCATGTACAAGATCATCTATGTAAGAGAATAGTATGGTGGTTAGAAAAGAAAATATTATATTCATGGGATTTGAGTTGAAGGCCTCTATTGGCCAATTATGAGTTTATTCACATGGATGTTTCCGCATCTTAAGAGATACTTTATTCATAAAGGCAGGCAAGCATGCCGCCAAGTCTCATGATGATATTGCCTTTCAAGATTCAAAGTTTTATTGTCATATTGTATACAGCGTATGCACTACAATGAAATTCTTACCGTACTTAAATGCCATCTTCACAGACTAGACAATTAACACTCAGTGCAACATTACAATATAAAATATTTGCTCAACTAACATGTACTATTATTACCATAACCATAAAGTGCTAGTGTAAAATGTAGTGTCTTTAGCATTTGTAGTGTATATTAGCAATATTGCACATAAGTGTGTTGAAACCACTGCTAAGCATATTGCACATTATATGGCGTTTTATGAGCATTTACTTTACTGTATTGCACATTATAAACCGTCTCTACATATAATTTTTTACATTGGTGTGTGTTATACAGTCTGACAGCACTGAGGTAAAAACTGTCTCTGAATCTAGCAGTGTATGTGTGTGGATTGACCTGAGTCTCCTGCCAGAGGGCAAGAAAGAGAAAAGTGTCAGTGCAGGATAACTAGAGTCCTTCATGTCTTTTGGAGGCATCTTGTGGTATAAATGTCCCGAATGCCTGGAAGTGGTGCGCCTATGATGATCTGAGCTGTTTTCACTACTATTTGCAGTTTATTTTCTTGTGTGGAGCAGAGGCCTGTAAGAGGATGTAATACAGTCTGTGAGGATGGACACCACAATGCACTTGTAGAAACTGGTCAGGACTGTGGTGGACATCCAGGATTTTCTCAGACACCAGAGAAAGTGAAGGTGTTGGTGGGCTTTGTTGATGAGAGCTGTTGTGTGCTCTGTCCACTTGAGAATAGTATTGAGGGTGACCCAGAGGAACCTGAAGCTGCTGACCCTCTCCACAGCACCCCTCCAATATAAATGGGAGCATGAACCACATCATGTTTCCTGAAATCCATGACCAGCGCTTTAGTTTGGCTGATATTGGGAGAGAGGTTATTCTCCTTACACCACTCTGCCAGGAGTCTCACCTCTTCACTGTAGGCTGTCTCATTATTGTTGGTGATTACTCCCACAAAGGTGGTGTCATCAGCAAACTTAATGATGGTATTAGAGATGAGTCTGGACACACAGTCATGTGTGAACAAGGAGTACAGCAGAGGGCTCAGGACACTTCCCTGCAGAGTGCCAGTGTTGAGGATCAAAGTGGAGGAAGTTATTTTGCCAATCCGTACATGCTGTGGTCTGTTTGTGAGAAAGTCCAGGATCCAATTGCACAGATTAGCAGGGAGTCCCACTTTCAGAGGTTTCTGTATCATCTTTGTGGGAATAACTATGTTAAATGTTGTGTAATCCACAAATAATAGTCTGTCATAGCAGTCTCTATTGTTTAGGTGAGCCAGAGTGGTGTGAATTGGGTGTGAAATAGTGTCCTCAGTGTATCTATTGTGGCTATATGCAAATTGCAGGGGGTCTGTGATAGAGTCCTTACTGGGTCTTAGCACCAGCCTCTCAAACCACTTCATTGCGATGGGGGTTAGTCCTACACGACGATAGTCATTAAGGCAGGCCACTTTAGACAGGAACAATGGTAGTATTTTTGAAGCAGACGACAATTGAGCTCTGCAAAGAGGTGTGAAAACAGCAGACAATTGTTTACTGAATGTTTTTAAAATACGACCCTGAGATTCGGTCTGGACCGGCAGTTTTGCGCATACACATAGCATAACTATAACAAGAATATCCAGAATACACTATGTATTTGCGTAATCAGCAGTTATTATTTTTCTGTTGCATTGTAGCAGCAGGCAGAGCATCAAAGGCCAGACTGTTAGAAGCTAGATGAGTTACATTCTGAGTAACATTTCCTCCTTGGCTATATTATGCAATTATTCTCACTACTACACTCTATTGCTCTTGTACCAAGAATGCCAGCAGGTATGTCAGAATATGTTTGGCTTTTCAGTACTTTTCCATCTGCTCCCATATGCAAAGGCAGATGTAGCATAAATATAACTAAATATAGCAGTTCTCTCCTTTCTCTCTGTTTCTTTAATGTTAGGGCATATGTTCTGTAGAAGCTCAGAGTGGATGCTAGAGCGGAGCAGGAGGAGGCATTTTTCAAGACCTGTTGTGATATATCAAATTACAGTAGCACTAGGCTGGACAAAATTATTAAAAACTAAAAAAAGTTCTCCAGGCACAGATCAGTCATGAGCTTTTGTCTTTCTCACCAGTGCAATCGCCCACCTCATTTCTGCTTATATGTACTCTACCATACCTCCCAACATTTTGGAAGTAATAAGAGGGACAAAAAAAAAATTTCCGCACGTAGCGCAGCAATTTTGTGGCCACACCCCCTAATTACCATGTTTGTTTTACAAAATTTGGCAGGTTATGAAAGTTTGAAAATATTTCTCCTTATCTAAACTGTGTTTTTGTGTCTCAAAATTGTTACAAAGTATCTTATTTGCACCTGTTAGCTGTTCTGGGCTCTCTGCTAAAAGCCAATTAAGTGAGAAACTTTGTTTCTTTTTCTGGCTGTTCAGTGCAGAGAAAAGAGGGACTTTCTAGTACAAATGAGGGACTGCGGGTTGAGCTGTCAAAAGAGGGACTGTCCCTCCGAAAAAGGGACAGTTGGGAGGTATGCTCTACTTACCTTCTATTAATGGCTACTATGTATATATATATATATATATATATATATATATATATATATATATATATATATATATATATATATATATATATATATATATATATATATATGAGAGACAAGAATATGAATAAATTGATATTTGAAAATTTGATAAGAATAGGCCATTCTATAAACTACTAAAAGTTAACCTGAAGGTGAACCACCCCTTTAAAATGTCATTATATAAATTCACAGGCTGGTACTGCTCTTCTTCCATTTTTCTTTTCATTGGCAAGTAGCAGTGACAATGAATCTTCCAGTTTATGCCTAAAGTAGTGTTAGGGGGTAAAGTATATCAAATTGAAGCAAGCATTCATCTGTTGTGGAGCAGTTCAGAAAAAATAATGCTTGAGAGAATACATTTATGCAGTTTCAAAAGTGCCAAATTATTTTTCTGTCCAGCAGTTCGTACTCTAGAAACTCGAGCATATTAGAAGCAAATTACAATGCTGTTATTTTATCGACTGTTTCTGTTTACGGCTGTGAGTTTAGGACACCGATGGACTGCAAACCAAAGTATCTAAGTCTGCACGTTTTGCTAAAAAAAATGTTTTGTTTGTTTAACATAATTGATGCTGTTTGTGCATTCTGCAGATTAAATTCAGCATCATCTTTAGGTTGAATAGGTCAGTGCAAAATATAGCATTTGCTTGGTTAACAACATTTGAAAGATAATTGAAGTAAGCGCGGCAGGGTAATTAGATTTATTTTATATTAAGAGCAGGTGGTTTTGGAGAAATGGGGGAGAGGAAAACTAGAAGCGCTATTAGGACATGAATATTGTTGCTTTTAGCAAGCATTTCACCTGAGAAAACTGAAGTGTTTGGGACAGCTAAACAGGATCAGTTCTGTGTACACATGAAATACTTATAAGAATAAACCAGTAAACTGGGGATATTTAGACAAAATGAATATACAGGTGCAATATTGTTCTTGATAATTGAAATGGAAAGCAAATATAAGCTATGTGTGGTACAGTGGTTAGTAAGATGTGGTATATGAGTTTGCATTTGGTAGTGATGGCAACAGAAATGATGTAAAGCAACCCTGATAAAAGTGCAGTGCCCTAGTAAACTCCAGAATTTCTTATCTACAGACATCAGCATGGTACCTGCCCAGAATATGCAGAATAGGTAGCGATGGAGCTTCATGGACTGACCACATCACAACCACAGAACCAGAACTTTCAGCTCCATATTGTTGACGTTCGTCTAATTTCTGCTACTTGTGTTTAAGGTTTTACTCACATTATGTAGATTTCCTGGCTCGGGACATGGTTTATCTAACATATTAGCAGCATCTTAGTAAAAGATTTTCTATTATATTGCTTGTGTGCATACATGTACAATATACAGTACAGGTATGGGATCTGTTATCCGGAGACCTGTTATCTAGAAAGTTCCAAATTACAGGATGTCTCCCAAAGACTCCATTATAATAAAATAATTTACATTTTTAAAAGTGATTCCCTTTTTCTCTGCAATAATAAAATAGTACCTTGTACTTGATCCCAACTAAGATATACATATTCTTTATTGAAGTTAAAACAAGTCTATTGGGTTTATTTAATGTTTTTTTTTTTTTTTTAGTAGATTGAAGGCAAAGAGATCTAAATTACAGAAAGATCCCTTATCCGGAATAACCCAGGTCCCGTACATTCTGCATAATGGGTCCCATACCTGTATTTCTAAATAGTTCTAATGTACACTTTATACTACTCATGAAGGTGATATAGTGGCACAAGCAATAACATAAGGTGTATACAAAGCTAATCAGTGAACAAGAGCAAAGGGGAGCTTCTGTTCTAAAGAGCTTACATTTTAACCTGAGCAGTGAAGGCATTCAGCTGCTAGGAGGGAATTATTTAGTTCTAAGATTGTAGCATAGTACATTTGAAGGAAGCAGATAGCAGATACATGAAAGTATTGTGATGTGTGTTAGAAAAGCTATATAGTAACCAAAAAAAAACAATAATTGCCACATTTAACACATAAATGGTCATAGCGACCCTGTCAGATATTGTTATACTGTTTTATATTTGTGAAGAACAAGCACCAAAGCACTACAGGTGAGTAATGTGTCCTTTCATCCCCAGCTGCCTGTTATTTCTGTCTCCTCGGCTTTTATTTCTCATAAAACCTGAGCAAGTTGAGCAGTGTTAATTACTGTTGATCCTGCCAAATTGCTTTCTTCTAGTCACTGAGGATTCCTTTTAGCCATGTTTGCCAAATTTATTCTCCTTTGCCTACTCACCATTTTTAGGCATGACCCACTTCAAGATAAGGAGCTAAATGCTTTATTGACTCTGTAATCATACTTTCATGAAACCGCCTGCTTTCAATATATGTGTGTATATATCAACTTTATTTTATGTCTACGGGTCAATTGTATGCTTGGCTTATTGATTCGTGGATCTTTAGGATCCACATGGTCTTGTGGCCTTTGTGGAGCAACAGGAACTTTCTTGTTTCCACTTATTATCCAGACTTCTGTTTCTTGCCCTTACTCCGTGATTGATTCTTATACTACGCGAGCAGTGTGTTTCTATCAAACATCTTGAATCAAGTTAAAGCACATATCAGTATGTGAATATATGAATGCTTAAAGGGGTGGTTCACATTTGGTATGTTATAGAATGACTAATTCTAAGGAACTTTTCAATTGGTCTTCATGTTTTCTGTTTTTAAATTTAAACTTTCTGATCATTTTCAGCTTTCAAATGGGGGTCACTGACCCCCATCAATAATAAAAATTCTCTGAAAGGCTACCCATGTATTGTCAACCTCTTTAAGAATAAGTTATATTTTTTTAAACTGTCAGTGTTTGGAATTGTTTCATAAGGAGAGGGGTCCTCTTTGATCCAGTTTGCTTGTCTAGTTTATTACTTGACTGTCTGGGCCAGAGCTTTTTGTATCTTGCACTTGTAGGTCATGTATTCTACATAGATACATACAGTAGTTAATTTGTTAAATGTATTTTCTTTGTTTCATTCCTATGTAGCACATACATATTGTACAATCAAACATTGAATTATTGTATTGTACATTGTACAATCAACAGATTTAATAGTTCAGCTAATAATATAATAAGTCATGTTGGTTTGTCACTGGTTATTTATTCAGTTTTAGTTCACATTCCGTTTATCTCTGTTAGGGCCATTTCATTCTTAATTACTTGCATACAGCAGCCAATCCTAAATAGCATATACAGTATATGGCAATATAAACCAATGTTCAAATGTTTGAAAATACATTTTTTTACATCACTCTGTAGAATATGTCAGCACAATAAAAATGAAGCATAGTAATAATTATAATTGTGCAAACAATTGTACATTGTGCAAACACTGGTACATGTGCTCAGAGATAAGGCATTGTTATTTAAAGGAGAACTGAACCCAAAAATTGCAATATAATGACCTTATTGCATCAGCCTCAAATATCAGCTTTTCAATAGCAGCAATGATCCAGGATTTCAAATTTGTCACAGGGAGTCACCATCTTGGAAAGTGTCTGCTGAGCAGCTGTTATCAAGCAGAAAATATGATTTGTCTCTAATATAAGCTGATGCTACTGAACAGATTATTCATTTCTGATGCTAGTTGCACTGGTTTCTGTGCTGCCATATATTAATTATTTGTAGTTATTACTAATCAGCCTTATAACGTGACATTTTCTGTATATTCTATGTGTACTGTATATTGTGAGTTGGTCCCTAAGCTCAGTAAGTGGCAGCAGCACAGAGCATGTGCAGTGAATCGGTAAAAAAAAGAAGATGGGGAGCTACTGGGGCATCTTTGGAGTCACAGATCTTTACTGCTAAAGGGCTGTGGTTGCATTGGGCTTGTACAGAAGCCCAAAACATAATGTACAACATTTCAAGCTTACTTCTTTAGTTAGACTTTAATTCTCATTTAAAGCCCATAGGGATCATTTACATTTTACAACAAGGAATGTAGAGTGTACAAAGTGCAAAAAATGTTGCACACTGCCTTCCTCCATTGCTGTATTGCTGCAGGTCTTTACACTTTGTTTCAGAGCTCAGAGACTTTACGCTTCCCCATGAATACAGTGCTGTCTGCATGTGGCAGTGCTATATTCATGAAGGGGGGCTTGTGCATAGGTGTCTCCTTTGTATTGTTGGAATAAATGTATTTATTGGAATTGTCATAAGCTATTAAGTGTCTTTCCCTTTGTGTTTTATTTCCATTTCAGCATCTAAACCTCTTTAAATATCAAGGCAATATGGCAAATATTTCTGTAGTCGGAAATATTTATAATGAATGATTCCTTTCAGAATGTAAGAGAAGTGCAAACGCTTTGCTGCAGGCTCCAGTCAGCTGACTTTGCTGTTTTCCCAAGGATCATATATTCTCTTTGATTTTAAGATGAATTCACATCACATTGACTAGCAAGGAGACATTTAACACTATTTTATTGAAGCCAAAGTTATTATGGTATAGTTACATGGTGCTGCTATTTAAATGCAGTGCTATACACAGAATTATTAAGGAATATGAATTCAGGACCAAGTTTCCAATCAAATCACTTTTCTTACAGCAGAGCCTTCCCAATGTCGCACCTTATGCCTTATATTGCCTTCTTATTTTTGATTGAAGCTCTAATGTGTAGGGCCCATTTTACCGCAGTATTTGTAAATAATCTTTATGTTTGATATATACATCATTCTATTGTACAGGGCTAATACATTTTCTATAGGACTAAAACCCATCCCTGCTCATGACCGCCGCTCCTCAGCTTGTGTCTGAATAGGTTGAACTAAAAAGGAAGCAGACCCCATGGTCTGTGCCACCCTGTTCCCCATTCTTGTAATTCTTATTATCTCCATCACTGGCCAGTGTAGCCAGTATAGCCAGTATTCACCTATGGCCAGTCAAGCCAATCTCTTTTGAATTAAAATATATCACATAAAGTTAGAAAATACTACTCCAGTTGACCGCTACATAAACTTTCCACCTTTTAGCTGACATATTTAAAGTTTTACATTTTTTTTTTTTTGCTTAATAAATCTCGAAAATTAGAGTTTCAAAAATTCACATTTGAATTGTATAATACTACTACAGTATTCTGTCTACCTGTGTGTGCCAGGGTGTGTGAAGAACATTTCAAGATTCAGGGGTTGGTTAATTAAATTGGAAACTATGATTGTGCAAGATATCCTGTTTCATGATATGGTTTTAAAATTTCATGTAAAGCGTTAATGGTTTAGTAGGTGTATGAAATCTCACTGTGTTCAACACGCACCTGACATCAACCCGCAAAATAATGCCATTGTTGACCATACCCTTGTCATCTCACTCTTTACAATACGTCTGTGCATGCCTCTGGATCCAAGACAGGCAATCTTTGGGAGCAGTGGAGGAGTGCAAGTCCCCAGGCTTAACCGCATCCAAACCTAACCCATAATGGTTTGTCATGTTTCAACCCGAACCCAACTGGTGGTCAACCCCAAGTTATTGTTGGTTTCAGGTCAACCTGCACACCACTAAATGTCTGGCCCATCTTCATATAGCATTTACAGATGGGATCCATGAAGGCACCAGCTGATGCTTATATTCAGTTAACAAATGTTTGCTTTTGGAGAGAGTTACTGGACTATAAGATGATGGCACAATATATATACAGGGGGAAATATGTATTTGGAAGTGTCTTGGATAATGTTACTGATGTGGGCAGTTAAGTGATGGAGGGGGGGATAGAAGGCATTTGGGCCAGTCACTGGTGTGTCAGTTTTACTTTATTACATCAGATGGAAGCATATTATTTGAAACATCATTCTGAACATCATGCCAGGCACATTTTGTG
This sequence comes from Xenopus laevis, assembly GCF_017654675.1. Classification (NCBI taxonomy): domain Eukaryota; kingdom Metazoa; phylum Chordata; class Amphibia; order Anura; family Pipidae; genus Xenopus; species Xenopus laevis. The sequence continues at coordinate 139,732,374 of NC_054373.1, read as the reverse complement.
CTGTACTTTGGAATAATAAACATTTCAAAGTTACCATAAATTAAAAAAAAATAATTCTCAAGAGAACCTTGGAAGATAATTAGGCTAGAAGGGCAGGGAGTTGATTTATAGCTGGAAAGCAAAGTTTAAATGAAAATGGCAGGTGAGGTTATTTTATAAAGTAAACAGAATTTTGAAGGGAAAATGTCAGAATTCATGCATGTCAATTGCAATTGGCTGGACTGTTCAACCCTGAAAATGTCAGGATTTGCTCTTTTATCTTCTTTTAGTGCACTATCTGACAGCTACTGTAAAGGCAGTGAAAGCCAGAGAGGATAATGTATGTATACAGTCTGTGCAAAGTTACAGTGTGTTATCTATTACAGCTTACTATTTTGTCTTGCTAAGGAAAACTCTTGCATGCCTCCTATACTAAAACTTACTGTCTGCTGTAATATATATTCTAATAATAACAATATAAACAAGAATCAAAGCTTTGGGAGTCAGTCTGATGATGACTTGACCTTGACCACTTTCTGTGCACAGGCATTCAGCTTGAAATGGAAACTGCTAAGCTTTACTGCAAAGCTCTAACAGTAATATTGATGTTATGTATATTGTAGATCACAAATTATGCAGTGAACATATGTTTAGGCCATGATGTTGTTCAAGTCCTCACTGCCTATAAGATATGATAGAAAGGTTTCTTGGTGTATATTTTAGTCTGTCTTGTGTGCTATTAAAATGCATTGATTTTCCCATTGATTGCTTGTCTAATATGAATTATATTTTTGATATAGCTGCTGTCAGTGGCATAAAACGTACCTTTCTGTATCCTGAACCACAGCTATAAATTACATAATTGTGATGTGTATTCTGTCTAAAGAATATCAGGAATAGAAAGGAAATGGGATCAATGACAAAGGAAAGTCAAAAGACACACACATTTGTATTTATATATGTATTCAGCAGACCAGAGAAGAGCAGAAGGGCATAATAGACCAGAACAAAATAGGTAAAGGACAATTGCAAAGTTACCTAGATATTTGCAGCTTGTTCTCCACTCTCATCTTCATATTTTATTTTTTCAGCAACTGCCTTTCTTTTATCACGACAAGCAGAAGTGCAGGTTGAGTGGAATGTTCCTTAGACAATATTGTGTTTATATTGCAATGCCTCCTAGAGCTGAGCATTATCCCACATGCTTCATACAGAGATAAATGCGCCATACACCTGGAACCTTTGGTTGCTGTAGGCCAGAAGAAAGTCACTAAGAAATAAAGCAATGTCAAAATGTTTAATTAACTAAGGCAACTTATAAAAGGTATTATTATGATAACATTAATATTCATAATAATTATGTAATGTTATATCTGTGCTTAGCTCGATGTTTCCCAGTTTTTCCAACATATCAGGGATAGGGATGGGCGAATTTTTTCTCCTCGTTTCGCGGAAAAAATGACGCCCATAGACTTGTATGGCAGCGTCCACCCAAAAAAAAAAGACGCGCGTCAAAAAAATTTAGCCGTGCGACAGAATTATTTTGACGCCCATAGACTTTAATGGGCGTCTGCGACATTTCGCCAGCGGCGAATTTTCGTCGAAACGAAACAGGTTAAATACGCCCATCCTTAATCAGGGATTTTCTTAGTAGAGTTGACCTTTTACGACATTGAGGGGTTATTTATCTAAGGTCGAATGTTAGAGTTTTTTTTATATCTCAAATGAACCCGAATGAACTTACAACTCGAATGGAAAAAAACTAAATTCTGCGAGTTTGAATTGCGAAACCCAAAAACTCAAGTTCAGACTGGGCCGGATGGGAGACCGGGGAAAAAATGTTCCACACCTTCTTCCTGTATTGCCGACAAAGTGCAAAAACATTGTGCGTGTGCACACACGCGGTGCGCAAGTGCACGCAGCACAGAGTGCCGGCTCAGAAAGGGAGGATGGAGGGGGGCCCTCGGACAGCAGCCCCGTTGGGCACTGGGCCCCCCAGTCCGACTCTGCTCAAGTTAATCGAGTTTTCTGCAGAAAAAAACTGAATTGGTCAAGTTCTTGGCAAACCCCTCAGAAAAAGCCTCTCATCATGCTGGCTATTAAACATCTTCCAATGGTTCACGGGACCTCTGCCATTGACTCCTACTGTACATGACCTCAACAGGTTTTAGATGGTGTATTAAAAAAAAAAAAAAAACTAGAAAAATGTGAGTTTTTTTTTTAACCTGAAAATGCGAGTTTTGACCAAAACAATAACCTCCAAAAATCAAATTTTCATGGAAACCACAACTTGTACCTTAATAAATCTGCCCCCGAATATACAGTTTAATATTGCAGCTTAATCAAGATGTTTAATGAAGCAGAAATATTCAGTCAGATATCATTTATTTTATTATACCAGGAAACATTTCAAGATTTTTATGTGAATACCATAACTTTTAGACACACTAGCTTTGATGGAGTTGTTATAGATTCCCTGCTGGAAATAGTATAAAATAATGTATTCTGTGTGATTTATCAAAATATATTTGTATTTCTCATTCACTAATTGCCGTCATGAATATAGTTACATAGTTACATAGTTAAATTGGGTTGAAAAAAGACAAAGTCCATCAAGTTCAACCCCTCCAAATGAAAACCCAGCATCCATACACACACCCCTCCCTACTTTTAATTAAAATTCTATATACCCATACCTATACTAACTATAGAGTTTAGTATCACAATAGCCTTTAATATTATGTCTGTCCAAGAAATCATCCAAGCCATTCTTAAAGGCATTAACTGAATCAGCCATCACAACATCACCCGGCAGTGCATTCCACAACCTCACTGTCCTGACTGTGAAGAACCCTCTACATTGCTTCAAATGAAAGTTCTTTTCTTCTAGTAATATGGAGCATGGATACCATTTACAGGATACTCATGGCTAATGTTTGTAGCTAGATAGTATTACTTTAATGAAATACAGTATATAATATTGATAATATTGAGCTTTTGTTATCAGTTGTTGTTTACTTTTCATATCATTTTTTTTAGGGTGCTGCTTTTAGACATTAACCAAAACTTCATCCTGAAAAACAACTTTTCAACATTGCAAGCAAGATTTTAAGGTAATTCATATAATTTAGTTTATTATTAAAAAAAAACACTTTGGGGCTCATTTATGAACGTAAGTGCAGTGTCCAGGACAATTGTGGACGTAATTCAACATGTTTTATACCCATTATACAGAGTTTTACCCACATTTCCAGTGTGCAGATTTGTGCTCCAGTGCCATAATATGGACACTATGGCCCTTGCATGTTTGGACAGTTCGGACACAATTGCGCTCAAAATTTTAGTTGTGAGTATTCCGCAATTATAACTGCCCGTAATTTTATGCGCAAGTCTGCTGCACATATTTAATGCAACCCACAGTGGGAACCCTGTAAGTATCATCATCTTTAAAGTAGCTCTAAGGTTCCCCTGTGTCTTTTCGGAAATGCCTGTTTTAAAATACATCCACTTTATCTAGTAAAACTTTTGGGGGCAGTTTATGACTATGTAATTATCTAAATCTCCACTGAACACAAATGACCAGTCATGGCTTTTTTAGCCAAACATGGATGAACACAGCAGCGCTGAAAGCAAACTCGCTGCAATAAAATAATTCTTCTTCTGAACCCCCATTTTACATTTTCAGGGGACCAGAAAAAAATGACGTAAAATCCAGGAAAATGTAAAATCAGGGAAATGTATTTTGCATAATACAGTATATAGGTGGGACCACAAAAAAACAATGTAAAATGAGGGGAAACTTAAAATCAGGGGATGTAAAATTGGAGTTCTACTGTATATGTACAGGAAAGGCATAAACAGTGTTACTGGCTACTCATGTGTCTCTGCAGAGCCTTTGTATTACGACAGAGTTTATTTAGTCAGACTCTCCCTTGCAGTGCAAGCAGTTTATTAACTCATTCTCTTAGTTGTCTTTATGGTATGTCACAAAAATAATGTGAAGTTAAAACAGTGTGTTTCATTCACTTATATTGACCTGAGCAGAGAGATACACTACCCCTGGGTTAAAGGTTTTAGACCCATATGGACCTTAGGTCAAGGGCACATGGTTCGGTCACATTTCTATGCAATTGTAAGAAATGCACAATGTGTCCATGTCCTAAGGGGCAACTGTAACTGGCAGCTAGGTACTCCAAGAAAGAAATGTACAGCTATAGCAAGTATGTATATATAATGTATATGAGAGCAATGAATATCCTGTAAATTATATCCTTATACAAGGTCCTCGGTGCCCTTCTAATATCACTATATTTTACAATAGGGATGCAATATATATATATATATATATATATATATATATATATATATATATATATATATATATAGCTTAATTGAAGAACCAGCACTCCATTTCTGTGAACAATAAAATATGTTAATTTAATGCCTATCCAACATTTCGGCCCACAAGGCCCTAAATGTGGGCCGAAATGTTGGATAGGCATTAAATAAACACATTTATTGTTCACGGAAATGGAGTGCGGGTCCTTCAATTAAGCTGTATGACAAACCTTGACCATTGCACCCGAACAGTGTCTTTAATCCGGTAAGAGTGCAAACACTATACACTAAAAGTATATATATATATATATATATATATATATATATATATATATATATATATATATATATATACAAGCAGCATGTAGAGTGTATTTTCATTAGGGTCTCTGGAAATCTATGAATATAATTAATTCAGTTAGTTTTTTATTAGTTCTATGATTTGCATATGATTTGCATTTGAATAAACTGGTCAACTGCATAATCCATATGATTCTTGTTTTTTGATTTACAAATTGTATCCTTAATAATCTTTTTTTTATCAAGATTAAGGAAATGTCTTTACCAGCTGCTATTAATAAACGATGTTCATCTTGAAAAATGCATTTCTGTGCAATAAATAAATAAACATTGATATAATACTTAAAATTACCATATATTTCCTAGAGAATATTCATATTTTTAGACTATTTGCTTTTAATGTAAAGTGGGTAGGGAAAATGCATTCAATTTAGATTCTCTAGGAAAAATGCATCTTGTAGCGTTGCTTAGCATAAACAGGGTAACAGATGTCAGCTGATGAACAGAGCAATGAGATTGCTTGTGTTCGCTTTTGATAAAAATTGACTCATTTTATTGTCCTAGTTTCCTGCACAAATTTCCCAAATAGATTACAGTTTACATGCTCAGATAACTATAAAAGCAATAGATGAAAATCTAGTGCTTGCTAATAAGTCTTGAGTATGTGAGCAACAACACTTAGAGCTCATTATTGTGTAAGAGCTTATTGCTTTTAAAATAAGCGATAGTAAGTTTATAGTCAATATCCATGTATTGTGTGTTTAAACTTAGCCTTTCTTCTTTCTAACTTTGTCATCCTATCAGTGCAAAATGCTAGGGGGGTTATAGACTTGAATAATTAGTATTTTCCCTTCTAAAATCACAGGTTTGCTTACAGTCCTTGCTTTGTAGTGTGCTGATTCATGTTGCTTGCTAAAGATCATCCATCAGAGATGAAAGTCTTTTTGTTGAAACTTTATAGCGAGTTGTACTGAGTGGTAGAAAGGGAAAAAATAAATCACCATGTTCATGTATAACTATATAAAACTTGTAGGGGTGCCCTTGCCACCAATTAACTTATAAGGGGGGGGGGCTGGCCACCAATGGGTTTTTTAACTTGTAGGGGGACCCTGGCCACCAGTGGGTTTTTAGCATTCATGTTTTAGTGCCCATATTTGTGTGGCTTTTTTTACTGTTGTGTGGGAGTGTGAGTGGTCTAGGGCGGGGCTTGTGGTGGTGGGCAGGGCCAGGGGGCCCAGAAAATGTTGTTGTATGGGGCCCTGTGATTTCTGGCATATATCTGCCTCTATGTTGTCTTGACAAAAACAGGCATTCGACTATTTTTCATGGCCAATATTTATTCCGAATTTTGCAGTGGGGGTAGGACATATTCAGTTATTATTATAATTTAATTTTGCCTTCACATTAAAGGGCATGTAAAGGCTAAATTTTCCTACCGTGTATATAAGTTGGGCACATCTCCCACACCCAAATGGCATCATTTGTACTGCATATCACTGTAAAGTTCATGCAATGAACAATGATTTACTTTGATTGAGCACTCTAATGGTTAAGCTGAGCTCAGGAGAGGAGTTAGGAGAAAAAGTAGGAGCAGACAGCTAGAGCAGAGTTTGTATGAGAACCAGCAATGCCAACTGATCATTGACTGCTAGACTGGAGGGTGTATTTAGTATTTTGAGCTGAGAAAAACTGAGCATGCTCAGAAGCCAACAGCCAAAGTAAATTCCTATGAGAGGGAGCCTAGATGTTTAGAGGAGGAGAAGGAATCCTAAGTGATTAAGGGGATGCTGCAGTCTTATTGTTAACCTTTGAACAAGTGTTTAAAGTTTTCAAAGAGACTGTTAACAATGTTTTTGTGGGGTGTTTAAATGTCCTTTAATGTATACAGTTTTGCAGACAATTGCCGCTAGTCTGTGTTGGTGTGCTGCCAACTTTAAGCAGGTATTGGTATTATTCAACATGCTTCTGCTTTAAAACACAGTCATAGTTGTCCTGCTTCAAACTGTGAATGTGTACAACTGAAGGACTGAAAGCAAGCACAGCTAAGGTATAATGAATCATTACAGTTATTTTCCCTTTAGGGTACCATAGTCTAATAGTATTGTGCTTTTCTTTCATTCCATTAGTCAAGCACTTGCCTAAATGTCATTGTGCACGCCATTATTACAAATGATAGATTTTAGAGTGAATACATTGCAGCTTTAGTGTTCTAGGAAAGCTCAGTCCCCATTCTAGAGGTGAAATCTATCTGTCTTTCTTTCTCCTTCACAGAGTGTACCTGGATGTGTATGTGTTCCCATTCTTTGTAGGGAGGGAGTGTGGAATGGGAGATTTGCTGTAGGAAGGCCTTTCTATATAGAAATAAAGTCATTGTTATGTCTCGTCAGAAGAAAAATGACGACCCAAGAAAATAACATAATGACTCACAAGAGTGTTCCCTTTGTACTGGAACTTGGCTGCAGGATATGTATTGCTAGGGAATAGCTGTCATAATCTTGTCTGAAAGTGTAGTCTAGGCTTGGCTGCAGAAAAGCTAAATGTTTATATCGTACAGGATTCTAAAACAAATCGATTTAATGTGTGTGTGCGTGTGGTGGAAGGTAATACCATGAATATGCTATTTATATTTATATTGCAGTATACTTGTAAGAAATAAGACCTGTTACAGCCATAATCTTCCGATTTATTTCATTTATAAAAATGCCATATAATCCACAGTTCTGGCAATGCAGGGAGGCCTCAGTTTGAAGTTGACATAATTTGGGGATGTCCAACCTACAATCCTACATTATTGAACCACATCTCCCAGGATTCTTCTGAAGTCTCTTGTTGGTAGGAAATTGGTTACTATGGATTGCTATAGGTAACTGCCCTGGTGTAAAGTGTCCCAGAACAGTAACTCATTGCAACTATTAGTGAATCTGTAATTGATGCCATTGGTTACTGCAAATGGTACTGTAATGCTGGCTTAGTTTTAATGAATGAGCTCTGTTGTTGGCTGGCTTTTGTGCACTAGTCACTCATAACTAGTTCAGTCTGGCCAGAAATGTGTCATTGTGTCATAGTGTTATATCCTTTAGGGATCTTGGTGCCCTTGTACAACAAAAGTAAGGCCAGGACATATCTTTTATATGAACTACTGGGAACTGATTATAGTTTAGAGGAGACTGCTACTGCCTTACTATTACTGGGTCTCCTCTAATCTATATTGTATTATTTTTAATTTTGTTTACCCTTGGACTTTTTGATGAGATCATATTATTATTGTTAACATTCTTTCATTCAATTTCAGGAACAGGGCCACACACCACCATTCTCGTTATTGAAAAACACAGAAGCCTTGCAAAGCAGTGTGTTCTACCTTAGAAAAGCTTTTTGTGTGTTGCTGCATTAGTATAAAGCCCATTTACTATATGTGCTCATTAAAACTCCATTTTGCATGTTAGAGCACACTTATCCTTGAGATCTCAGAGTTCAGGAGTTCATTGACATTAATTCCTAGGACTGGAGAAAAAGCAGTGATTACCCAGTCATTACCGTCAGTAAGGGAAATGTACAGTGGAGTTTATGCTACTCACCCTTTGTCCACAATGCATCCTACACTAAATGATTTAAAAGCATTTATTACATACCAAGAAAAGAATGGCATGGTCTCCAAGGTCAGAGCACTTTTTGTAATATAGAAGAAAAATGTCAAGACAAAGTGACACAGGGCAGCATCAAACTCACCATAGATCACCATAGCTTTGAAGATAAAGTGGCATACAGTCTTTACATAGTGCCATAGGTGGATAATAAAATGCTTACCCTCTCAAAAGAGAGATCAGCTGCTATATGTATCAGATAAAAATTCTATATGTTCCTCAGTGCAAAGCCTTCTACTATTAGCATCTTCAAAAATACATTTCACCCTCCTCCCCTACATTGTACTTACAGCTCAAGCCCTACAGTAATGTCGGGATATATTTAGTAAATCAACAACATCCTTAAAGGGATCCTGTCATCGGAAAACATGTTTTTTTCAAAACGCATCAGTTAATAGTGCTACTCCAGCAGAATTCTGCACTGAAATCCATTTCTCAAAAGAGCAAACGGAAACTTTTGTTTGGCTACTGGGGGGGGGGGAAGGGAGGGGGTGATATCACTCCAACTTGCAGTACAGCAGTAAAGAGTGATTGAAGTTTATCAGAGCACAAGTCACATGACTTGAGGCAGCTGGGAAATTGACAATATGTCTAGCCCCATGTCAAATTTCAAAATTGAATATAAAAAAATATGTTTGCTCTTTTGAGAAATGGATTTCAGTGCAGAATTCTACTGGAGCAGCACTATTAACTGATTCATTTTGAAAAAAATTTTTTTTTCCCATAACAGTATCCCTTTAAAAACCACTATTCATTCCTTAGATATTAAGTCACATTTGAGGAAACCCTCAAGCCTTACGAGAACATACTAATTCCACATGCATAGACTGTAAGACTGTACACACAATGTGCATTGTTGTTTCCTAGATAAAAATCCTGGGTCACAAGCGCTTGGAGATCAAGTCAGAGTTGCTTAATCAGAGCAGCAACCTATACTGAAGCAATGCATCACACATTTTATATTAGCAGAGCAATTGTCTGCCTAGCACATACTTATCTTTTATAACATCAGCATAATAAAGATATTTTAATTCTCTGGTCACTCATAATTTTATCTAATCAAGACATTTATGATTTGTCATAATAATGAAGCACATAGTCACGTGTCAACATATATATATCAATCTGTCCATTTACCTCCTTTCTCTTTCATCACCGAGCCTTTCCTAAAAGTTGCTGAAGATTCTCTTTTATGAAATGAGTCATGTCCTGCCTAGACATGCTGTAATTATGACCTAGAGGAACCATACCTTTTTAATTAAGTGTTTAGCTTCATATTTAATTAAGATACAGAAACTGTCTTGCAAGTCACTTAGCCAAAAAAACCAGGTCAGCAGCACACTGGCCTGGTACCAAGTCTAGGGAGAGTCTGTTGACCCTGACAGCATATACCTGGACCCCACATTTACTTTGGTAAGTTACACACAGACATTAGACAAGATGGGCTGGCACAAAACTGGATCTCAGTCAAATAACTAATGCTTAAAACATTTATTGCACATTTATTACATATACCAGAAAATCTTATACATTTTGTCCTCTACTGAACACTTAATAGTAGGCTGCGCTTATAGGCTGAGTGATTGTCGCTCCGTGTAGCTGCACTCAGACCGACAGTATGCCTGTCCTGGCAGCTACACACAGAAGCATATAGGAGCACTTCTCTTCACCTGCACACAAAACACATGTGGAGAGAAACGTACGCTCAGTGTGCCCTCATCCTTTTTGCTAAAAAGGGCAAAGGATGCTGCGCAGTCAACGCCAAAGCTAAACTGGTTTTCCACCTACTTGTTTCATGGAGGGCATAATGTTATTCTTAGCACGGGACTCAAATCTAAACCAGACACAACAATGATGAGCATAACCATAAATCAGACTGCTAGTTTCACCTTGTCATAAATGTGATGCAAGTGTCTTTGAGATGCAGAATGACAAATGTGTAACAAGCTTTTCCTTTCCCTTCTGAAAATGTTTTCTCCATGTAATTCTTCCATAAACACATAGCTGATGCAGCCAAACAGATTCATACTATTGGAGACTTTGCTGCTCATTTATCTACTAGATCACTATGCATTGACCTAATCCAAATCTTAGTATTAGAGCTGTCAGCCTTGCACAGCAGAGCATTTCTTTACCTCTCCTTTCTAAAGGTAACACTATAAGGGTCTTTTATCACTCACAGTGCATGTTTTATATAACCCACACCTCCTCAATGGGCATAAAACCTTTATTTCAGCCCCTCCAGACCTCCTGAGGCCTGCAATCCCTTTTATGGACCCCCTTTTTACATTAGGCATGTGTGGAAAAAGGGAGCTCACAAACAATGATGGTGGTGGGGGGAACCCAGTTTACAGCTATTTATGCCACTGCCTGCATCTATTTTCTTCCAGCCATGTGATACAACAGCCTAATTATTTGGAGGAAAAGGTGACAGAAGAGAAATAAACTTGTTATGTAAAGAGATGTAAATAAAACTGTATCACCTGGCTAACCAATATCTGCGCTATGCAAAATTCAATTAGATGAAAGATTAACAAAATCGGAACTGATTTGCACTGTCATGGCCTCTTTAACTTCTCTTATCTGCTCTAGCTGCACGTTTCCAATGCAATAATCCCATCATTAAGTCATCGATCATGCCTAAATGTTCTTCTATGCGGCATTCAATATTAATACTGTTGACCAAACAAATGCTCATTCCCCTTTTTAACCCCTTCGGTGCTGCCCAGTAGCACAAAGTACTTTTATGTCAGCAAAGTGGATTCTGAGCAAGCCGTTTCTCTTCTAGAAGAAAGAGACACAGCATAGGAAAGATAAACTGTTTTAATTGGTTTATAAACAGATATTGATAAACACCATAAGGAAAAAACAATGGGTGGTGGGGGGGAACTTTGCACATCTGAAGCTCAAGCTCACCAAGCTGTCCTTCTTCATGTAAGCAAATAATGCGGTTTTATTTATGATTGCTATTTCTCTCTTTTGCATTTTTAATAATGTCACATAAATATTGTCAATGACAGACTTTGGATAGTGCATCACATTCTAGTGTTTTATACATAGAACAGTTAAGTGTAGCCGATTGTTGAATAGCATTAACGGGGCACTTATGACAGTACTGGTTTATAGAGTGGATTCCCAATCCTATTAATAACATGGAACACTTTAATTAAAGAATACATTTACTGTGACACTACAATAAACAACATGTCTTCATGGGGAAACAATTAGTAAATCTATGTTTCTGCCCTTTCCAGACTAACTGATATGTTCTTCCAGATGTGTTTGTGGAAACTTAATGCAAACCATACAGAGACATTTTTGGAACCACAAAACGCGAACAACAGATGTGCCGCCATACTTAATGAGTACACATGTCTTTCCTCTTGTGTTTACAAATATGTTGATTGAACAACCCCATAAACATTACTTTGAGCATAAGACACTAACATCTGAAAGACAGCACAAAAGTTACAAGTTGTTTCCATGCAGCCATATCAGTACATTTAGTCTAATCTTATATTATCGAAAATGAGCAGCAGTCGATTGCAACTGACAAGGCATGCTAATCTTTCTCTTGCTCTTAATTCAGGAGTGCCTTGCATTAGCTTTTCCATATTATCCAAAAATATAGATAGCACTCAGTCTGTGCCGAGAAATTTAATTAGATTTAATTTAATCAAATTACACTACCAACTCTGGACTTTAATAATGCTTTAGGCTTTGTATGAAATCCATGTGAAGTTGGGCATCTAAATTTCCACAGAGGGTTTAATTATGATAGGTACCTTTATTAATTATTAATATTCTATCTCAAAAAAGCAGAGAATTATATTACTGTATCATTTAAAATTAAAAGCATGTTAAATGAAGTATCGGTAAAATGCAATGGCAAAAGATCATTCTTCACACACAAATATAGTCTGAACTCATCTGGCCCCTATAAAATCAATTATTCCCTAAAAGCTTATATTTTATTCAGACATTTCTCCATAAATATTTATTATTGGCTATATTTTTTATGTATATTTATATATGCTTAGAGAGTCTGTATTCCATATCTCAGTAGAAAGGGCTAAAGCAGGACTGTTCTTTCATCAAGTATGAAGGTAGACCCACTCATGGGCCAATTGTGTTTGTTTTTGGCTTTTGTTCATGGTCACATTGCAACATTCAAGTCATTTGAGGCTAAATAACTGTTATTGCTTAAAGGGATACTATCATGGGAAAAAAATCTCAAAATGCATCAGTTAATAGTGTTGCTCCAGCAGAATTCTGCACTGAAATAGGTTTATCAAAAAAAACAAACACATTTTTTTTATATTTAATCTTGAAATCTGACATGGGGCAAGACATATTGTCAGTTTCCCAGATGCCCCAATCATGTGACTTGTGCTCTGATTAACTTCAGTCACTTATTACTTTTGTAATGCAAGTTGGAGTGATATCACCCCCTCCCTTACCCCCCCCCCCAGCAGCCTAACAACAGAACAATGTGAAGGTAACCATATAGCAGCCCCAACACAAGATAACAGCTGCCTGGTAGATCTAAGATCAGCACTCAATAGTAAAATCCAGGTCCCACATTCAGTTACATTGAGTAGGAGAAACAACAGCCTTTTAGGGATTCTGAGCATCCCTAAGCATTATACATCACAAAAAACCAAAAATATTTTGTCGGCTAGCCAGTCTGATTGTAAGTGGATTACTTCTTGCCTAAATCTTAAAATGAAAACCCATTTCCATGTAGTTTCAAGATTATATAAATGTACATGGCTGAAGGCCAGTTGCCATTCTAAAGGGCACAGGATATTAGGTATTATCCTTTATAAGTGTTAATATAAAATATTGTAAATTATGAGGTGCTTCCAGCACCTTCATTCTCATGATTAATTTTGTTTCCTTCTTCCCATCCCAAGTCAAGCTCAACTACCAATACATTCGGTTTACAGTCAGTCCCCTGCTTCTCTACAAGTTTAACTAGCGGTGCTGCTAGCCTCCAGCACCCTGGACATCAGTTTCACAAAAACCCACCATTATAGCAGAACCTCTCTGTGCTTCTGTTAGTGATACTGTGAGCTCCTAGGGGCACTAGGATATCATGCCAATGTAACTGTCAGCTCTGCTACTGGCTTGCTTAAACAGTGTGTAGGCATGTGCGTTGCATCTCTTTTATTGTAAACATCACTTATAAGAATATCATTTACATATAACAGTATTGCAGTATTGGAAAAAGTGCAATATTTTTTGTGTATTATAAACAAGTGTATGACACTTTTGAAACATATAAACACCAATAGCCATACCTCCCAACATTTTTTAAACAGAAAGAGGGATAAAAAGATTTGCTGTGCGGAGTGCTGCGAAATTTTATGACCACACCCATTTTTGCGGCCACATCCCCTAATTACCATGTCCATTTTACAAAATTTGGCCAGTTATGAAAGTTTGAACACATTTCTGTGGTTTTTATGTGTTATTACAGTTTTGCTAATAAGGGTGAACTGCACTTTAAGCTGTCTAAGTTCTCCCAAGAGACTTTCTTATCTCAAACTGTTACCAGGCCCGGATTTGCGGTGAGGCCGCAAAGGCCTGGGCCTACGGCGGCATAAATTAAGGGGCGGCATTGCAGCCCAGCTGCAGGGGTAATTTGCTTTGTTCGGGAGCACAAAGTGCTATAGACACTTAGTGCTCCAGTGCGAAAGGATGCACGCAATCCTGCGGGAGAGAGGGGGCGCCTGAGGACACTGGCCTCTGGGCGCCCTGATGAGAAATCCGCGCCTGACTGTAAAAAAAGGATCTGAGTATCTATTTCAGGCTCTCTGGCAAAAGCCAATTAAGTTAGAAAAGTTTTTTTTCCTTCTGGCTGTGCAGTGTCGGGACATTCAGTAACAAACTGGGACTCATGGGCGGATTTTCATTAAGGCTTGGGAAGGCTAAACCTCCCCAAACATGCCTGACACATTATTTAAAAAAAAAAAAAACAAAAAAAAATAGCAACAAAACGTACAGCTATCGCTTGTCCTGGAAATTTGGTATTACTGAGTTATTGCTGTTTCCACTGGGGGCGCTGTTAAATTTGCTTAATTTGCCAAATTGACTCCTGTAAAGGGCACTAAGCCTGCAGCAAATATTCCTGCCTTTCTAAATTCCAGCACTGCAATGAAACTGTGGAGCACAAAACTTTTGCACAAGGTGTTTTGGCTTCTGCAAAAATTAACAGCAGTGCATGAACCTAGTTTTTACATGTGAACACCATATGTTCTTGTAAATTCAACAACCAATACCTTTCTTACACAATATCACACCTTTAGGGCTCTTACACACGGGCGTTCCGACCTGCGCTCCCCTGCGTTCCGTTTTTTGGCGTTCAGCCGCAGGGGAGCGCAGGAATAGACGCAAGTCATTATTTGAAATGGGGCTGTACTCACTCAGGCGCGTGTAGGCGCCGAACGCAGGAAAAATGTAGCATGTTGCGTCTGAACCTGCGTTCGGCGCCTACACGCGCCTGAGTGAGTACAGCCCCATTTCAAATAATGACTTGCGTCTATTCCTGCGCTCCCCTGCGGCTGAACGCCAAAAAACGGAACGCAGGGGAGCGCAGGTCGGAACGCCCGTGTGTAAGAGCCCTTAAAGGACAAGGAAAGTTAAACTAAAGAAGTAGGTTGAAATGTTGTACATGATGTTTTGTGCTTCTGTACCAGCGCAAGGCAACCACAGCCCTTTAGCAGTAAAGATCTGTGTCTCCAAAGATGCCCCCGTAGCTCCCCATCTTCTTTTCTGCTGATTCACTGCACATGCTCTGTGCTGCTGTCACTTACTGAGCTTAGGGACCCACTCAAAATATACAGTACACATAGAATAGAAATGTGACACTGTAAGGCTGATTAGTAATTAATACAGATAATTACTACATGGCAGCACAGAAACCAGTGCAACTAGCATCAGAATTTAATAATCAGCCCTGTATTATCAGTTTATATTACAGACAAACCTCATTTTCTGCTTGATAATTAGCGACAACCCCTAAGCTTAGTTTCTCAACAGCTGCTCAGAGCCCACTGAGCATGTGAGTGTCGCAGACACTTTCCAAGATGGTGACCCCCCCTGTGACAAGTTTGAAGTCCTGGATCATTGCTGCTATTGACAAGCTGAAACTTTAGGCTGGTGCAATAAGTTCAGTATATATTCCACAGCATTTTAACCCTATTCATTGTTAGGGTTTAGTTCTCCTTTAACTGCATGTTTAGTTTTCCTTTAACTGCATGTGTAATATTACAGACAGTTTTACAGCTGTTTTCTAACTAATTTGGCCATATTGTGAGTGTCATATATTGGCTCTTGAATGCTAATTTTTTTATTCAACTTTAGATTGTGCAGCTTTAGCCTCCCCAAATAAAAATATCACCCTCCGCCTATGCTGGGACTTTGGATTGAGCTGTCAAAATCAGGACTGTCCTGCGAAAAAACAGGACAGTTGGGAGGTATGCAATAACCCAGCTCAGCAGCATAACTTAACTTAATATCCGTATATTTTAGATTGGGGGTACATAGAACAGCCTACACGTAACTTTAAAAAACAAAGGAAAAGAGGAGAAGACAAGACTATAAGTAAATGTGCTATAGTATACTGCAAAGTACAGCTTTAGTTTGTGAATGCTGCGAAACTGTGTTTGAATACAAATGCCAGGCTGTGTTTTGGTTTTAGGGCAAATAATCTTGGCAGGGATCAAAGCATGACTCCTGTATCAAACAGAGATTCTATGATGCTGGCAATTGAAGCCAATGACAGGAAAAAGCATGAAACAGGAGGGCCTGTGCTTTGATGAAGCCTGCCTTTTATCTCTGCTGTATGTGGCTCAGACAACAAAATATTATTATGGGTTTTGCTTTTTGTTCCTGTGGAATTTATATACAGTTTAACAGTAGAAGCTTTAAAACTGTTGTGAAAGCAATGGAAGTAATTTTTCAAGGCTGAAGTTGTACTTTCTTTTGTATTATGCTGCACAAACATGATGGCTTGTTATTGTTCCAATCAATGTGCCCCTGTGTCCCCAGCAGATGTACTAAATGGGTGATGATGGATATGGAAGTTATTTATAAGATACTTCATTGATATTTAAAATCTAGGAGGATACTGAAATATCTGTTTGAGACACGTGTGCTAAATTTGACCCCCCCAAGTCATTTCTATGACCGCCTGCTTGACTATGGATGCTATAGACAACTGTGTATGACAACATCTTTTTTTATATAATCAGACCCACTAACATTTAGAATGTCCGTCAATTGGCCCACTGTATAGGGAACATTTGACAGCACTAAATAGTTATAGTTGATCTGTATTTTGGGGAGGTTAATCTTTTTGTTTTGATTCTTTGTTGCTGTCCAGCTAGTCTTATTATTGCAAGATTACACTGGAATTATTTTTGGAAGCCTTTTTTCAAGTGAAAAGCAGAAGCAATCACAAAAGTACACTTGAGTTGCAGGAGTTAGAAGCAGCTAAACGGGCCAAATTATGGACATTATAGATACTGTTTGTGAGACTGGTCAATTAAATAAGGCTGGCAGGCTTGAGATGCTGCTGAAGTACAACCCCCAGTGTGGTTATTGTTGCTGTTGAATAGCAGCCAGAGGGCTAGTTGGGTTTCCCTGATGCAAATAATAAATATAGCAGTATCATTGTAATCACATGTTATTTGTTCTTTGTGGAGCTCTCCTACAGCCATCAGACATTTACACAAAAAGTATCATAATAAAGCTAAATTCTACCTGCAAGGTAGGATTAAACCCCTTTACCTCTCCATGAGCCATTTATTCGTTATTTCACATTATATTTCCTGAGTAAATCTTGTTCTATTGTTCTATTTGCCATTGTTTGGCTGAGATTTTTTTTATGTGAAATGGGTCAGTCTAATGAAAGCAATAAAGTCAGCGGCAAGATGTCTTCCCTATATTCCATCTGGTAAGGGTTCTTCCAATCCTTTCTCTGACATCTGCTTTGTGCCAGGAATCCAATCCCCCTTGTGAGTAATTAGACTGTATCGTGTCTGGCTGAATGCTTCCCCCCTCCTACTGGTTGTATTATCAAATCTTTTATGGAAAGAATCCATGGCTAACAAAGGGATGTTCCCATGCTAGACTAATTATGTTTATTTCAGAAAAACAAGAGTAGATAAAGAAACAGTGCCTGCTTGTTGTGCTGTAGATCACATACTTTCTACCTCTGAATTACGGAATGCCCTTCTTCCATAGATTCCATTTTATCCATTCCTTTTTCTCTGTAATACCGTAATAAAACAGTAGCTTGCACTTGATCCAACTAAGATATAATCAATCCTTATTGGAAGCACATCCAGCCTATTTGGTTTACTTAATGTTTAAATGATTTTCTAGTAGACTTAAGGTATGACGATCCAAAAATCCATTATCTGGAAAACCCCAGGTCCCGAGCATTCTGGATAACAAGTCACATACCTGTACTTAGTTGACATATTAACTATGTTTTTTGTCAAAGAAATATGTCTGTCTGCTGTATACTTAGTGCAAAGTTATTTTTTAATTATGTACAGGTATGGGACCTGTTATCAAGAATACTTGGGACCTGGGGTTTTCCAGATAATAGATCTTTACATGACTTGGATCTACATACCTTGTCTACTAGAAAATCATGTAAACATTAAATAAACACAATAGGCTGGTTTTGCCTCCAAAAAGAATTAATTATATCTTAGTTTGGATCAAGTACAAGCTACTGTTTTATTACAGAGAACAATTTAAATCATTTTTGAAAATTTGTATTATTTGGATAAAATGGAGTCTGCGGATCCCATTCTGGATAATGGCTTTTCAGATAATGGCCCCATTCCTGTATCTCATAGGTTGAAATAATGTAGCAATTTTGCCTTTGTTGTTTTTCCCAAATATTTTTTTCATACACACCTATAATCCAGTCTATAATTCTATGTATTGTTTGGTTGCTACGGTAAAGATAAGTAACCCTAGCAATCAGCTTTATCTTGAAAATGTAAATAATTCCAAAAAACAAAAAGTAAAGCAAACACAACACAAATGCCAGTTGTCAAATAAAACTGTCTACTATATGTCATAATAAAAGTTAATTACAAAGTGAACAGCAATTATCAAATGAATTATGAAACAGGATTCCCAAGGCTTGCTATTTGCACAGTTGAAATGATGCTTGTCTTCTGTGCGTCTGGATCAGACTTAGAAGATCTAATTTAGTTCTGTGGCCTCGCTGAGGTTTTCTCTAAGGTTGGATTTATGCAATGCTTAATGCATCCAGCAGCATATTAGGCAAATGGATTGTTCAGGAGATTAAAGCAAGAATTTGAGATGGATGTTTTATGTCTGTGCCAAAATGACCTAAAGTCTCCTGTATTAGTGCTTCAATATGTGTAAGTGACATGAAAGCAGCCTGCAATTTTGCTTTTACCATATGGGAAAGAGCTTAGTCCTTACATGCATTTGGCCTGTTTAAAAAACAAAACAAAATATTGAAAATCTGATTCCTAGTGGAAATTATGATTAGGTAAGGTAAGAATTTAAGACATCATGCAAAGAAAGAACACATATGTTCTGTGCTGTACATTGATTCACAGTAGGGAACAACGTTTTTGAGGCCTGATGGGAATGATTGTCCACAGGTCTTTGAAGGTGACATATAATGGGGTTAAACCCCACTAAAAACATTGACTTGATGTTAATTGGTGAAACTCAGTCACAGATGCTGGGCAACCAACTAGTTTACAGTGCTTACAGCAAGGTTCTTTCACATGTCTCCAGTGGTTTCTCATCACAAAGCTCATCTTTTATTCCAAACAAGATACTTCAATTGTACAGGTTTCTCTTTTCCCAGTACCAATACACGGCTGCCATCACCTCACCAGTAGCACTTTCAGTTGTCAAGCCTTCTCTCCTGCTTGCTTAAATATCTACTTTGGTAGAGACCTTGTAGGGTCCAGACCATGCTTGCCTTGTCAGAGCCAATGTGTCTCAATTGGCTAACATCTCTCATATTCTTAACTCTCCCTCATTCCTCAGTGTCTCTCTGTCCCATGCAGGGTCGGACTGGCCTGCCGGGGCACCGGGAAATAACCCGGTGGGCCCCAGCCTTGGTGGGCCCCTAGGCCCTTTACTTAATTACCTGCGACAGCATTATTATAAAACAAGTTATTCTGTACCATGCGGTGCGTGCGACGGGTGATGGAACACATATGCAGGCAGGCGGCGTGTGGGCCTCACCAAAATCAGAGCCGGTGAGTGAGCCCACTGCCTCCTAGCAGCTAGTGTCCTGGTGTCCATCACTAGTCGATTCACGTCTGCCCACAATGCCTGCCAGCACTGGTTGGAGGCGGAGCCGATGATGCTGCTGCTGTGTGCAGCCTAAGATGCTGACGTCACGGTGCGACGGGTGAAGGAACACATATGCAGGCAGCCACAGGCGGCGTGTGGGCGGCGTGCCCTACCAAAATCAGAATTGCACCGCTCCTGTGACTGTGGGTCCACATCGCCTCCTAGCACGTAATGTCCACAGTCCATCACTCACTAGTCGTCGCTTCACTTTCGCCCAACCATAGTGCCTGCCACTGCCAGTACTGGTTGGAGGCGGAGCCGTGGATGCTGCGGCTGTGTGCTGAAGTCACGTGCTATTGGCTGCATTGTGCCTGCAGGTTGCACGTTAATTGTACGTTTCAGGCAGGAGGCAGCCAACGTATACCTGACATGGGCATTCTATTAGGTGCGGCTTTCAAGCACATCGTGGGAGCGATCGTGGGTATCTTCTCTTCTTTACATCAGTTCAGCAGGCAGCATCAGCTTGGCAGTGGCACTCCCTTACTGTCCAGTGGCACATCATACCTAGCTTCACTAATTCTGAGACCTCCAATTGAACTCCTTGTTGCAGCATCACAGAAGGTGGCACAGGTACTGACTTTTGGTCTAAGTCTAACTAAACAAAATACAAAAAAATGTTTTGTGTCATTGTTAATAGGGTGGGGATAAACAGACAAAAAGTTGCAGGGTGATATTATGCCTTTAAGTTAACTTTTATTATGTTATACAATGGACAATTCTTAGCAACATTTCAATAGGTCTTCATTTTTTATAATTTTCAAATTATTTGCTTTCTGACACAGGTATTTCTGACACCAATACCTGTTGCTAAGGTAATTTAGACCCTAGCAACCAGATCAGTGCTGAAATTCCAAACTGGAGAGCTGAACAAAATGCTAAGAAATTAAAAAATCACAAATAAAAAAATTAAGACCAATTGCAAATTCTCATAGGATACCACTCTCTGGGTCATACTAACATTTGAATGGGATTCTGTCATGATTTTTATACTGTAGTTTTTATTTATAAATTACATTACTTACACTACAAATACATTACTCTACCATGTAAAATTTAATTCCTGAAGCAGCAAGTGTATTTAGTTGTAATATTGGTGTGTAGGTGCATCTCAGGTCATTTTGCCTGGTCATGTGATTTCAGAAAGAGCCAGCACTTTAGGATGGAACTGCTTGTAGATCAGCTATTGTTTTTCGAACTCAATGTAACTGAAGGGGTTGTAGCAGGATTTTTACTATCGAGTGCTATTCTAACAGGGTTACCTTTCCATTGTTCTTCTGATAGGCCGCTGGGGGGGAAAGCGAGGGGGTGATATCACTCAACTTGCAGTAAAGAGTAACTGAAGTTTATCAGAGCACACGTCACATGACTAATATAATAATTTGTATGGGGGGGGGTGGGCTCTTGAGTTACGGTTTCCTGGTGGGCCCCAGGCACCCCAGTCCGACACTGGTCCCATGTTTGATGAAGTGGTCTCATTCAACGTTCTCCCTTTCATGCTAGTGAGTGTCTAAGGCTATCGGCACACAGACTGTTGTCAGTGGCTGTTGTTAGCCTGCGTATTTTTTGCAGGCTGAAAGAAGCAGATCTGCTCAGTGCTCCTGCGCCATTGATTTGAACTCGTCCAGTCTGTGTGCGCTCACACACACACAGGCTGAGGTCAACCAAAATACTGACCTTAGTTTCTGCTCCGCTGTGTGTGACCGCACACAGGCTGACTGGTTTCAAATCAATGGAGCAAGGGCACTGAGCAGATCAAGGGGCTTAATTGGACATCTCTTCCTCTTAAAGTTGCAACCGTGTCTGATAATGCCCTTAAAAGCAAACTATACATATTGTCAGACTGTTTTGTAATCGTTAGCATTTTATTCTTAATATATTTTCAATTACTTAACTTTGCTTACTTTTTTGGGACCGCAAATTGTCTGAATATGACTGAACTAGAAGGTCATATCTGTTATGCATATTGGCAGTCTGAAAACATTTATCACCCCAGGCATTGTTACATTCATTATTAATTTGATTTGATTTAATTCTTTGCCTCTTGAATTTACTGGCTATTGATCTTATATTTACAATACCAAACATTTCTTCTGGATATTCATTTTGATAGCTGCTTGTAGTTACATTTCAAGCATGCCTTACATTTTTATTGTTAAACTGGTTGCATTTCAGCTTTAACCAAGGATTGTGGGAGCTGCAGTTCATAACTGAATAGATACAGTTGGTCAGGATGACTGCCCTTCTCCTCATTTTTCTTCACAGTGCAGGCAATAAAAAGTATTACTTCATGTTCTCCAAACTAATATGAAGTAGAGCTGTAATTATGTTCCTGGCATAGTAGTGTTGGGGTGTTTATTATATGAGAACATTGTTGGAAAAGGTGTGCTTTCGATAAATTTAAGCTATTGGAAGCCATTTCAGAATACTGAGCATCCCACTAAGGTATTATGAATAACATTTAAAGTTTAAGACATTATAGGTCATGGGAACCCGAGTACATTTCTGTTTCCAGCAGCAATTCCTCTTTTCAGAGGCAACATTTAGCTGTCTTCCCTATTCCTGAGTCTTCACGTATTGGAGCGGATTCAGCTTACAGCGTGTTCAGAAAAGTGGATGTAATCATTGCCTTTGGCTACTTTGCTTTTTATTGATGTAATTTCAGCTGTGTGAGTGTTAGGGACAATTCATGGGCTGGTAAGTCACATTTTTTCCTTCCTTTGCTGTATAGTAACACAAACATCGGACAATGTGAAATACTTAAAGGGTTGCGTGCAAAAACAATCTTCCCTTTATTGCACTGCAAGTAAAAGAAAAATGGGTCACATTAGAGCAGCAGTACCCTCCAGCCAGCCATCCTCAGATAAAACACGTTCGTTTTGGGCATCACTGCTATGGTAACCAAACCCCAGTGCTTCTCTATAGCCAGAGAGGAAGATCTGAATAACTGATCGTGTGCAGTACAGGCTGTGGCGACATTGGATAGCCTTGCATTTCTAATGGGACAAAAAAAAAATACATGTGGCTTCACACTGTGCTGAACTGTGGGGATCACATTAATCCAAATACAGAAATGGAATAATATTTACGGCGTGAATTACAATTACATGATTAGGCGGTTCTTTTTAAATTAAATTTTCCTATTTGATATTTAAGGGAAAAGGGTAAGCTTCTGGGGGTGGACTGCCCCATAATGTAAAAAGGTGCTATCATTTGATTACATTTTGTGCAGAATTAAAAATAAAGTGGAATTTGGAGAATGGGAATGAGCAGCTGTAAAGTGCACTAGGAACAAGGAACTGCGAATGTACAGAAGCATAGTCACCTTGTATGCCCACTGCCGTCTCTTTTGTTTGCAAATGCTTTCGTTGGATGGTTCGAGGAGGTCCAACATTTAGTCAGTAAGCCGCTTATCTTATGGCAAGGTTTAGATATATGACTCATGTTTGTAACCTTACTATAGTTCAGTACTGCCTGTCTCCATCATGTAAGGTCATATAGTGGGATTGCCATCAGCCCCTTAACAATTACAATGTGTGTGCCAGCTGTGTTATACCCATTAAAACCGAGCACCTGTTACATAAAAAAAGGAATGCAAAGATGCATGCTAACTAGCGTGCAGTTTGTGCTGCAAAGCATTAAGCATAGCTAACATTCAACTTTGTGCACAAAGGTTGATTATGAATAAAACTTTCTGAATGGGGGGAGCAGTTAGATACTATGTAAAGCAACCATGTGCCCCACTGCATGGGGGTGATATGTATGTTCTATGGGGGTTACTTACCAAAGGTCAAGTTTGTGAGGTTTTTTTCTTCCTCAGATTACTCGAATTCTTGATTATTTATGGGAAAAAAAAGAATGTAAACTCAAAACAATGCAATTGGGGGGGGGACTCAAATACTCAAATTGATCAAGTTATCAGCTAAAAAAAACACTGAAAAAAAACAAAAATCATGAATGCTAAATCAAATGGTTCAAGGGACATCTGCAGTTGACTTCTACATGACATTGACAGGTTTTAGCTGTAGCATTTTCAGATTCAAGCTATTTGCAGCTTTGAGGCATAATAAATCTCGAAAAATTCAAGTCTTTTTTAATCCCAAAATATACAAGCTTTTACTGAAACTACCCTTGAAACATTTTTTTGGGGAAAAACACATCTCGATCTTTGATAAATAACCCCCTATGTGTGCCAAGTGACAGTAGGACTGATTTGCAATTATAGCCCCAATCATTGCGTATGGTTTTGTGTCCAATGGCGTTCCTGGTCCTTTCACATATTTGCACCATTGCTCGAGTCCCATGTGTCTGATAAATTGCTTGAAAGTGCACCAACTAACACAGGGAAATATTGGAGCTACTGCCACCCCAAATGTGTCAGTAAGTTCAAGTTTCCAAGCCTGCGAACTTGACTTGACTTGGGCCGAAAGGTTTACATGCATTTCTTATATACAGGAAACACTGCAAATGATGCAATCCTAACAATTCTTGAACAAGCGGATGCTCTCGATTTTTTAGTATTCACAGATTAGCCATGGTTTTGCCTTCCATGGTTTTGCCTTCCATTAGTGCAATTGTTTTTCAGACAAAATATAACATATTATATAAATTCAGCATTAAATGTATTATCACACAAATCAGGTGCAGACCTTTATGCTTCAGTGTAGACAACAAAATTATCCAGGTTTGTACTGTGCAACAAAAAGTATCCTTGTTAGCATCTCTGTACTGAGCATATTAGTACTAGTTCAGTTGTTTATTGCTCACATTTTTCAAGTGATGTGCTGGCTCCTGCCTGCAATCTTATAATTTATTAGCAAATGGTTGGGACTGTGGTGAAAGAATGGAAACTATGATTAGTTAGGGTTTTCCATCCCTTTCCCATAAAAGCAATTGAGTCTTCCCTCTATGAGGGACTACAGTGTCAGTCACAGTCTGAATCACATGTAACCTCATCTAAAGTGAAGCAGACTATGTTCCACTCTTAACCCTTTTCTGTTCCTAATGGCTGGCAGTTGGACAGAGTTATAGAATACTTTTGTTGTTGCCCGGTTTAACACCCCATGCACATATTTTTTGCATTTTGCACACTGCCTTCCACTTTTAAAAATGACCCCCAAAGAAATTGTAAGCTTGTGTTGGAAATTCTGCATTACCTACTGTTTGTACTGTACTGTTACAATATCTATATTTTATATTTTTTGAGCAGAAGAGTGGAACTAAAGAACACTTTCATATTCTACTTGATCACATCGCTGTAGTTCATCGGAGCAATTGTGGAAGGAGCAGAAGGTATTTGATCAGATTCTTCTTACTTATAAGCCTGGCACACAGCAATGAAGTAAAGGGAGAAGATTCTTATACAGTGACACCAATTATGCTAATTTCAGGGGAATGAGCATTAAGTAACAAGGATAAAAAAAACTAAAAATGATCTATAACTAAAAACAGAACCAATTTTCATTGCAGGTCTAGTTAAACTGTTGTTGTCACTAGCTCTCTATGTAGGGTTTAGGCACAAAAGATACTTGAAGCAAGGATGCAATCACCTATGGTTCCTTTAATGATGTTGCACCAGCCAATGCTTATTCAAATAGAATAAAAAGGGTTTTGCGCTGAACTCAAATCCAAATGAAGGCAGCTCTCAGTAGTGTAGAATCCTCAGCTTCATACATTCCAACCAGAAAATGCTTAAAGGAGAAGGAAACCCCCTGGGCGCAAAACATCTCCCCTCTCCCCTGTGTTGCCCTCCCCTCCCTCCTCCCCCCTGGCCTACCTGTCCCCTTGGGCAAATGCCCCTAACTTGTTACTCACATAGACCTCGAAAAGAAATAGACGGCACTCCGAATTCGGAGTGCCGTCTATTTCTTTTCGAGGTCTATGTGAATTCTAGCAGCGGGGACGCTGCAGACAGAGCACCCGACTGAAGCAGCAAAAGGGAGTGTAAACTGGAGCGGTCCCCCTTGATCGAGTAACTTGTTACTCACCCCTCTGCGCAGGTCCTGTCCACGGAGTTCACAGTCGCCATCTTTTGCCACACGCGGGGGGGGTTTCCGTATCCTTTAAAGTCTAAAATACAATAATGCTAGAAATGCTGTATTTTGTATAGTAAACATGAACATGAACTTACTGCATCAGAAGTCTAATTAAAAAATGATTGATGTTTTCAAAGTTGGCCCCAAGACCATGCACATGCTCTGTGTGGTCTGGGCTGCTGTTGGGAGGTTAAGCTTAGGGATCGTCATAAATTATCAAGACAGCACAAGTCAAATAATATCTGCCATAGAAGCTGATATAACAAGACTGATTAATAATCAGAATATGCAGACTGCACTGGGTCTGCAGATATGAATCTCTACACTGTCACCGGCTGCTTTATAGGAAAACAAACAAAGCTGCTCAAGGTCAGGGAAGTAAGGTGTGGGGGGAGTTCCCCCCTCCCCCCCCCGTCATTTGAAAGTTTGATCGTTTCCCTGGAGAGCAGCTAGGGACCGTCTGAAGTTTCCTATCCACAGCAGTCAGAGCAAGTAAAACGAAGGGGAAATTTCACTGCATACAGTTAGGTTTCTTATAAAAACTGTACACATTTTTTGATTAAAGTATATTGGAGATAGATTTCTTTTTAATTAAAGAAAGTGAAATGGGTTTTTATTTTTTTGCCTTTACATCCCCTTTAAAAAGAAAAAGAGAGCACACAAGGGAAAACTCCCATAGTGTATCACCAATGGTAAAGTTGCAAGGTTTCAAAATCCTGTTACCACTTAGCAGGGAATGTGAGTAATATGTATCAGGTAAGGGTCCACCACAGTGCTCCCCCTCTCGCCTATATAATCACAAGCACAATGTTGAAAATCGCTTTTCAAAATACAATTTGATCCCTCAGTGTTTCAGCAATGGCAACCCATTCAGTTGGCATGTGGGAAAACAATAGAAGATACAATTGTGCATTAAAGGCTTTTACCGATGTATCAATAGTAAAAACAAACATCTACTCACAAAGTGGATAAAAGTACAAGCAGTAGAAATATCAAAGGAGAAGACACTGACTGTTCCTGACTTCCAACTCGTTTCAAGAGGCTCCGCCCCTCTTCATGATAGATATTACTTATATTCCCTGCTAAGTGGTAATAGGATTTTGAAACCTTGCAACTTTACCACTGGTGATACGCTATGGGAGTCTTCCCTTTTGTGCTTTCTTTTTCTTTTTCAGCATTTAATACTTATTCAAGTATTTTCAATTATTTGCGTTTGTAACTGTTAATTGTGCACAGCATGCACAGCTTTCTAGCATTTAATACATACTCTTATTAATAATGAGGCTGTGAAAATATTTGTGACTTCACTTGCGTTTATATGTACTTATAAATATGTTTGCCTATAAACATGCAGGTGTATATGCTCTATGTGTACCTAGCATAAGGCTTTCTGTATGTATGTATGTATGCATTCATGTATTTATATAGCATGTACAGGTTTAGGATATGGGGAAGCCTGTTATCCAGAAAGCTCTGAATTATGGAGAGACTGTTTTCCATAGATTCTATTTTATCCAAATGATCCAAATTTTAAAAAAAATATTTATTTTTTCTCTGTAATAATAAAACAGTACCAGTACTTGATCCAAACTAAGATATCATTAATCCTTATTGGAAGCATAACCAGCCTATTGGATTTATTTAATGTTTACATGATTTTCTAGTAGACATAAGTTATGCAGATCCAAATTATGGAAAGATCCATTATCCAGAAAACCCAGAGCATTCTGGAAAACAGGTCCCATACCTATATTCCGTAACCACAAACAGTAGTACAGTATAGTTTTAAATTAGCAGTGAAAATAAATACTTATCTGCTAGTTTTGATACACATTTGGTATGGGGCACCTTTGCTGAAGAGTTTACAGAAAAATTAGATTAGAAACAAAATGGGGAGTAGTCCCTCTTCTTCTGTATCTGTAGTTCTCTATTAAAACAACGGTGGAATTTACCATAGCCTGGGCACAATCCCTCAGCATGTGATTCAGTTGGGAAAGTTGTCTTGTGAGACATTTACCTTAGGTGTGCACAATATTCTATAAGAAGGGCTTGTTTGCCTTTGCTCTGTACCAGCGCTGAAGTGCATATTGAATGCAGTAATAAAGTATCATTAACTTTCCAGTTAAAATGGGATCTTTATAGAGCTGCTGAATAGACCTAGTTTTGTTCTCCCTCTTAATACATGAGATCATCCTTCTCACTGTCTCTCAATGAATCACAATGACAAAAGACAGCTTGCAAGATTGTGCAGACAAAAGTGGTGCAGTGCTGTTGAGGATTTAGTATAGCAATCACTCTGCTTAGGAAGGAAAGAAGCTCTCTGTAATCATCACTTAACACAGGTTCCAGAAGGAACAAGAGTACTCAGGCAGCCTATCTCTTCTTGTTACTTTGATTATCAATCTGCTTATTGACAGAGGAGAGAAATGTATAATTTTTTTTGTCACATTCATGTGCCAACAAGAAATGTCTCTTGGACTTTTTGTTTCTCATTACTTATAAGAGAGAGAAAAAAGAAATATAATTATGTAGTTACAGTACATTGCAGATTGTGAGGCTTATTTGTATTTCTGTTATTTTGTGTTCATAAATTGAAAAACCTCCGTTCTGTATTATCAGTATAAATAAATGTAAAGTACTTTGGGGAAATTTTTTAAAAGTCACTTAAAACAGGGAAAACATTTGAACAATTAAGAATGAAAATTTGTATTTCGCAACATAATCTTCATTAGACCGTTATTACTTTGTGCACATAACACACTTTTAAGGATTGCTTGAAGGTGGCACAATCTTTCGGAGCAAAAATAACTTTTTCCCAGTAAGAGGATTTATAACATACACTGCAACTGGCCAAATTATAACATTTGCAATCTTTATTTTACATTGTAGTCATACTTCATTAGCATTCATGTACTGTTTGCACATTATAATAGAAACAAGTAATGATCAGGTAGAAAATGAATATATGTACAGGTATGGGATCCTTTATCAGGAAACCTATTATCCATAAAACTGCAAATTACAGAAAAGCCATGTCCCATAGACTCAATTTTATCCAAATGATCCATATTTTTCAAAATGATTTCCTTTTTATCTGTAATAAAACATCGTGATCTGATTTTCATACGATAATCTTATATAGTTGTAGTTTTTGGCCGACAACTCGAAAAAAATTATACGATTCGGCCATCATATTCGAAAAAGTCGCACAATTCGAATTGTCGCATAATTTTGTCGAGATATTTCCCGCACCGACTTTTTCAAGCAGATTTTTTGATAAATTAAATTTGTGGATTTTGGATTGGGAGTTAGGTCAACTTTGATTTAATAACAAAATTATATCAATTCCAGTTTTAGTAAATACCCCCTTAAGGTATGAAGAGCCAAATTACAAAAGATCAGTTATCTGGAAAACCCCAGGTCCCAAGCATTCTGGATAAAAGGTCCCATACCTGTAATAGTGCTTGATTTCATCTAGTGACAGTAAGATACGGGAGTGCCATACAGGTCCCATACCTGTATAATGTAGAGGACTAAAAGTGTTCCTCTACTACTCCGTACATCTGTAACCTATGCATAAGGGAGGATGGCTTGGCCTGTCCATCTAGTACCAGTAGTGGATATGCAGGGGAGCCTGGAGCAGATGGCCAGAACAGCAACCTATGACCTTAGAAAACTTGGGGGGCAGGGACCCTGTGAACAAGGTGAAGGTAGTGGTTGGCAGACCTGTCATAGTACAATTCTAAAAGATGTGGAGTTAGTACTCCCTAGGCAATATCCTTCTAATATGCTCAATCCCTGAGAGTGAGGTGAGTGATGTCCTTAAAGGAACAGTATAGTGTGAAAATAAAAACTGTGTAAATAGATAGGCTGTGCAAAATAAAAAATGTTTCTAATATAGTTAGTTAGGCAAAAATGTTATGTATAAAGGCTGGAGTGACTGAATATGTAACATAAATAGCCAAAACACTATTTTCTGCTTTTGAGCTCTATAACTCTGAGCTAGTCAGCGACTTGAAGGGGGGCCAAATGGTACATTTCTGTTCAGTGAGTTTGCAATTGATCCTCAGCATTCAGCTCAGATTCAAAAGCAACAGATATGACCCATGTGCCCCCCGCCTCAAGTCTCTGATTTGATTACTGCCTGGTAACCAGGGTAACCAGTCAGTGGAAAGCAAGAGAGATACAAAGCAGGAAGTAGTGTTCTGACTATTATGTTAGACATCCAGTCACTCCAGTCTTTATACATTACATTTTTGGCTAACTAACTATATTAGAAACATTTTTTAATTTTGCACTGCCTATTTACCCAGTTTTTATTTTTACAGTGAACAATTCCTTTAATTATATCTGCTGATGTCATTGGTATTAAAACTCATTGAATTATTGACTCATTAATTATATCTGCTGACATCAGTGGTAGTGTAACTCATTAAAACTTGTGAGATACAATAGTTTATTAAACTTCAATCCCTATTGCTCTGAAAATTTGCATGAATAAAGGGGAGGGGACGGGGCGACGAACAACAGCAGGCCTAGGGACGCCCGCTATGTAAATCCAGCCCTGTGCACAGCTCATACTATTCTTACATTTTAAACAGAGGTTTGCATTTGATACTGTAATCGTGTATTGCATGAGCTCCGAATCTTATAAAATATGTGCATAAGAAGCAGGGACAGCTTTCTGGCTCTTTTTGTACATACATTTTCAAAGGTCAGCACACTTGGGCTTTACAAATATCAGACATGTTTACATTCTAATAGATATGCCCTTCATTATTGCTTTAGCTCTGAAATATTCCCTACCATTGAAGTGGTCTTTACTGTTAAGCTTATTGGAACACATTTGGTATGTGGTCTAATTAAAGCTGCAGATGGAGCACAGCATTTTTAGTAATGATGAGAGAGGCACTCATTTCTACAATGAGATACCACAGTGATCTGCTAACCATTGTATTATTCATTTATCAAAAAAATGGATGGATCAATGCCACTTGTTCTTTGTGCTATAGCAAGCTGATGTACCCATCACCCCACTTGTATGAGCAGGAAGAAAACCTAGAGTTTATTAGTTGGGAACAGAAATGACCATTGCTACAACGAAGGAGATATATCTAGAAAAAAAATCCAGAATTATGTGTCTGAAAAATCATATCCAGAAAATTCCAAATTACACATGATGTATATTTGAAGGAAATAATTCTGATTCTCTAATAATAAAACAGTACAGGTATAGGATCCCTTATCCAGAAACCCGATATCCAGAATGCTCCGAATTACGGAATGGCTGTCTCCTATAGACTCCATTTTATCCAAATAATCCAAATTTTTAAAAATGGTTTCCTTTTTCTCTGTAATAATAAAACAGTTGCTTGTACTTGATCCCAACTAAGATATAATTAATCCTTATTGGAAGCAAAACCAGCCTATTGGGTTTATTTAATGTTTAAATGAATCTCTAGTAGACTTAAGGCATGAAGACCCAAATTACGGAAAGATCTGTTATCCCAGGTCCCGAGCATTCTGGATAACAGGTCCCGTACCTGTACCATGTACTCGATGTACTTAGAATAAATATCGGTGGCCAAACAATCCTATTGTGTTTACTTTATGTATTTTAGTAGACGCACAGTATGATGATGCATATTAGAAAAGAAACCTTCATGTGGGAAAAGTCAGGTCAAAAGCATTCTGGATAATAGATCCCATACTGCCCCACTGGAGCTTCCAGTCTATGGTCTGTTTTGCTTTTACAGACACTGGTCAGTTTTATTAGATTTGTAAATAACAATTATGTAGCAATTTGCATAGATCAATCAAAATGTATTTTTCCTTTCACATTCATACAATACGCACTAGGATCTATTTCATTAGTAGCCAATGAATATCCCTGTATATTGACTGTAATAGAAATCCAAGCACATGATATGTCAACTCATCTGCATTTTTCAAGTCTCCCTGCTTTAACTCCTACTTACCTGGTCACCCACAGTAACAGCCCCTGCAAGTGATTTACAACCCAAATCTCTGCTTACCCCCACCACTCAAATGCATCTGTACAATGGAAAGGTAACCAGATAACAGCTCCCTAACACAAGATAACAGCTGCCTGGTAGATCTAAGAACAGCACTCAATAGTAAAAACCCATGTCCCACTGAGACACATTCAGTTACATTGAGAAGGAAAAACAGCAGCCTGCCAGAAAGCATTTCTCTCCTAAAGTGCAGGCACAAGTCACATGACCAGGGGCAGCTGGGAAATTGACAAAATGTCTAGCCCCATGTCAGATTTCAAAATTGAATATAAAAAATCGGTTTGCTCTTTTGAGAAATGGATTTCAGTTCAGAATTCTGCTGGAGCAGCACTATTAACTGATTCATTTTGGGAAAAAATTTTTTTCCCATGACAGTATCCCTTTAATATCCCCGAATGCTTGATGGTCTTGATTAAAACATAATAGTCAAGGAATATATATTAGCTTATACAACTACCTTATTGGTAAGGGCACATACTGTAGGATGCTTTTGGCTCTTTAGCCTCGTTGTTTATACGTAGCTCAAAATGGCCTTCAAAACTGACAGTTGGCCTGCATAATGCTACCTGCACCTACAAATGCTGACACAAGTGGGCTTTTCCCGTAAAGTTGACAAAAATCCAAACTACCCCATATATCATGTCCAGCAATATTGTACAAATCCCAGCATCCTTCTGGTATCAGAAGTTGTATTAGGTATTAGAGTTGCAGCTTAAGAGCAGCTGGAGGGAAGAAGGTTTAACATCCGAGACAGAATGAAAACCAAAGTATATCTATATTCTGTTAAAACGCCTTCCTAACCTTCAGCACCCTGTTCCAGTATTTTTTTTGTTATAGTTTGTCTGTGTGACTGAGCATACTTCCTGGTGGCAGTGGCCCCTAAGCAGAGATGCTAATGCCGAAGTGTTCAAACAGTTACGTGAAGAGGGAGGTCATGCAGATAAGAAAGTGAACAGTGTGCGGTGCGTGAAGTGATGACATTCAATGAGTCCTTGTCACTAGATGCCATTAGTATGCAGGCACGATGTTCTGTTTCATTGCTTTCTGGCTTTCTTTGACCATACCGGGAGCTTTTGAAGATTGGAAGCTGTTAATGCCACACAAGTTATTGTTTCGAGGTTGAATGTTTTATGTTTTACTACCACTGAAATGCGGCTTTATCCCAGTATGCCCTTAAATGTTTAGAGTGAATCAAGAAATGCATATATTATATGTGTCTCAGTGGCATTGGTATTACCTGATAAGCTCCAGCAGAAGTTTGTAACAAAACAGATCATGTAATAAAAGAAATGTTTTCATAAGAAAACTACGAAAGTTATCATTCTTTTAATCAGCATCTTTTGGAGGGGGAACAATTAATCTTGCCCATTTATAGTATGATGGCAGGTTTTTTTAAGTGGCTGAAATAATA
Organism: Xenopus laevis; assembly: GCF_017654675.1. NCBI lineage: Eukaryota > Metazoa > Chordata > Amphibia > Anura > Pipidae > Xenopus > Xenopus laevis. Next base: position 139,699,262 of record NC_054373.1, on the reverse strand, counting down.
TTTTAACCCTTTTTAATGTAGTGTAACTAGTCATATAATTATTGTCCTGTAGACACCAGTGCAAACTTTACTCCAGGACCCAACCATTGCAGCATTAACACTGCGCTGGCCACATCACAGAGTGACTAGTGATGAGCAAATTTATTCGCTAGCCATGGCAAATTGTTTTGCGAAACTGCTGCAAAAATTAGCCCAAAAAAAATTTGCCGCAACAAAAAAGTTGCATTGTTGTGCAAATTGATGCCCATTGACTGCATTTGGACAAAAAGGTCGCAGAGTCGAAAAAGTCGGCTAGAAAACATTGTTTTTGACGCCCATTGACTTCAATATGTTTTGCAAATTTTTAGGCGAACCGGGACAAATTCCTCATCAATAGGAGTGACCCCCTGCCAGGGCCGCCATCAGGGGGGGACAGGGGGGACAAGCGTACCGGGCCCGGGCATGAAGGGGGGCCCGGCAGCGCTGCATTTTTTGAAGACCCGGGCCCCCCTTACGAGCGCCCGAGCCGTACGTCTTGCCTCTTGCGTGCCGAATGCGGAAGTGCCGAAAAGCCGAAGCCGATGCGCCGAAAAGACCCGAAGTCACGGAAAAAGCCGAAGTCACGAAGCGC